>NC_067475.1:36617734-36919098 GCF_947179515.1 Apodemus sylvaticus | reverse complement strand
GACATGACCACAAAGGTCTCAAACATTCATATATATATATATGTGTGTGTGTGTGTGTGTGTGTGTGTGTGTATTTTCTGAAAATGTAATTGATAATAACACAATAGATGTGTTAAAATTTCTTCTACTGTTATTACTGACTTTAGAATTAATTATGAGCAAATTTTCAAATAAATTGATAAATGTTTAGGTATATTGAAGCCCTATCTATTAAACAGTATCAAAAGATTTAGACATTGTGCTGCTATATTTAATTATAATGTTAATCTATAACATATAATCTATTAATGGAAGAGTTTTATCATAATTTTATACATAGCAATATGTGATTGGTATCAATATGTGATTGGCATTTGTGAGGGTGCTTTGAGGAATGCTCTAAATGTATGCCGAGCACACTCTGTATAATACAAATAAACTTTGGACTAAAGCTGAATAGGTATCACCTGTGTGAAGTAGAAGATGATGACAGGACTAATATTAAAATGTCCTCTGGTTATTAAACACTCATACCACATTTCAAAAGCTAACAGTAATGCACTGTGGCCCCCTATGAAAACCTAGGGGGTGATTTAAAAAGTAGAGTTAAACACATTAGGGTTACCAGGTTCTGAGCAACTGAGAACTACCACTATCATATTTTCTTTGGTGAATATAAAATCTGCTATTTAAAGTATAAATTGGTGTAGTTAAAAGGACCATTGAGAGATATCATCCTCCAAACTATTGTAATGGTCTTCTTAAGAAAAAGCTACTGAGTAGATGCTGAAGGGAATAGATAGTACATGTGCTTAGGGATTACAATCAACAGAGTTTGATGAAGCAGTTTCAAGAATGAACAAAGTTTCTTTCACATTGGGCACCTGGATGAAGAGCTAAATCCCCATGTAGGAAGAAATGCTGAATAAGGAAACAGGAGGCTCTGGGTACTAGAAGGTGTGGGAAGGTAAGAGGTGGAATGTCAGGCTTTTAGAGATGATCATGCTTTGGACGTATAGATCCCTAGGCAAATACATATAATAAAGTCAGTCATATGATACTCTTGAGAGAAATCTGAGCTAGAGACAAGGATTTATGAATCAGAACCAAACAGGAATAGTGAGATTGCCTACAGAGTTCAGAGACGAAAAATGTGCAAAAAGATGAATTAAAGAGATCACTGTGAACATAATGACTCCACGCATGGGAAAATGCAAGGCTATCTAATGGGGTTGTGACTACAGTGCCAACCAGTTGCTATGAAGTTAGAGAAACACACAAAAGAGGCCTGAATCCCTTTTATCGGGTTAAATGATGTGGAGAGAAGTGTGGTCGATGGCAATAGGGTTAAAAGAACAAAACTGTGTGTGTGTAGTTGGTGAATACAGGAATCGAGAAGAAGGCAGGATAGCAGCCATTGCTACGGACTCTAAGGTGTGACTCAGATGGAAAATACAACCACATCATTTTTACATAGTATTAGATGTGAACTCAAGGAAAAGATGTTCTGTGGTGGTGAGAACATAATTTAAAATGAAAAGTTTCTATAGAGAAAAGACTAAATATATCGTAGGAGAACAAATGGATAATTGCTTCTGTAAAACTGCAAGATGAGATGATTGTGGCCAATAGTTTAATAAATAGAAATATATTTTCAAACCACAAAGCTGAATAATATAATTAGAAAGAAAACAACAAGGAATACTAGAAAATATCATCCTTTTGGACATGACATAGCTGCTCCACACACAAGGTCATAGCTGCTATGGCTACTTGCATAAGACCTGTACACCTCAAGGTAAAGAAAGATTTCAGTCTGCATCAAACAGAGAGGGTCTCTCAGAGCTCCACTCCTTGCTGAAGGGCTGCTAAAGAAGGGGGAGTCATCTTTATTTTCTTCCTTTTTGTCTTTCTCTTTCTCTTTCTTTCTCTTTCACTTTCTTTCTTTTTATCTCTTATCTTTTACTTTCTTTTTTTCCTTTTCTTTTTCCTTCCTCCCTCCCTTTCTTTTTTTGCAGCTTAATTGGCTTTTTTATTTTTCAAAATATCAGACTTATTACCTTTATTGATCGATCACATCACACACCTTGCCATTATAAGAGTGACTCTATCTAGTAGAAGCAAAAAAAAAAAAAAACCAAACCAAACAGCAAACAAACAACAAAAATTATCTGATCCCAGTACCACGTATTGCTTTCCTTTTGAAAGTGAGTTCACATGCCCTGGTAGAACAATAGCCCTGAAGAGAAAAGACTCAAGTTCGGTATCGAGGCACAGATTCTCTGGAATCAGATGTACTCCTTCCTAAACTTTAAACAGCATACATATCATCCTTTCTCTGTCTCTTTGGCCAGATAAAAGAATGCAAACAGGAAAGCTACTAGTTTCTTACTAAGTCTATCAATCATTTACTGAAGCAAAAGAAAACTTCCTTTTGATCCACGTTCTCTGTGTGCATTCTGGAGTTTCCTTTCTCATTGTTAGAATTATCAGCCCACATTTACTTCTAAACCATAATTATGACTGATACTGTATTTCCAGTTCATGAAAAGAACCCTTAATGGTATCAAACTCACACTGCTTCCAAAACCTGCACTGTACAAATTTCCAGTATTAGAAAACAATGCACAGTATCTCTAAAGGTATGGGAGATAGTTTGTCGGTTATATTTCAACTAAAAAGTTATAGGAATATTCAAAGTGGTCATGAGCCAGCATTAATTCACTTCACAAAAAAGGGAGCCAGCATGGAAATAATCAAAATTGAATAGCACTTAGCAGTCAGATATTTTGCAAAGGATCCCCCCTTTAAAAATTACACAGTGATCTCATAGTGAACAATATTTTTTATTGACTCAGTTTCATTATATATATATTTTACTGACAAAAGCAAAAAGTATACATTTATACTAAAATAAATGAAAAGCATGAAAGGGGATGCGAGATAAAAATCGTTTTTTTAAAAAAAAATACTATGTAACATGACATACAATTGTACCTTAGTGAGGGACACTATTGCTACAATGAAACACTTTGACTTAAGCTTCCACATTACTGTTAATCATTGAAAAGAATGAGGTCAGGAACTCAAGGCAAGAACCTAGAGGTAGGAGCTGATGTAGAGGCTGGGCTAGGGTGGGGTGGGTGGGTCATGTCTGACTCAGCTTGTTTTCTAACATAACCCAGGGCCACCAGCCCAGGGAAAGCCCCACCCACAATAAGTTGGACTCTTCTCCACTAATCATTAATTATGAAAATGCTTTAGAGCCACATTTTTTGAGATGTTTACTTAACTGTGGGTTCCCTCCTTTCAGATGACTCTATCCTGTGTCAAGTTGAAATATAAACTAGCCAGTGCATATGGTATAACATGTATAAATATTAAGGGATATATAAATATTAAGACATACAGGACTAAATATGGCAAATAGATGTGTTACGAAAGAAGATATGACATCAGTTGTTTTCCATTTCCAACTCTGTCATGGTATTTTTGGTTGTGTGGTGGATAAGTGCCTACAGTATATTCTATAGTGAAAATATAAAGTCCAATGGGAAGAAGCCTCAAAGCTTCAAATGTCTATTCTTTTTAGAAGTTCATTAAGATGTGTAGACCTAGAGTTTTGTTATTTTGGCTGTGTGGGGTTTTATTTGCAAGGATTTTATAATAAAGTTAATTTTAAAAAAAATGCCAAAACACTGGGATGCAAACTTTAATTAAAAGTTTTAAATTCAAATATTTGTGAGAATGCTGAATGCTTAACCTATTTAGAGTAGACTAAAATATATGTTCTATATAGATTAAATCATTTGAATGAAATAGAATGTACAGAATACAGTGGTTATATCTGACTGCTTTCCAAATAAATTCTTTGAATATACAGGTTTAAGAGAATTATTTTTTCTGATAATAATTTTTATTGCCTGTATTGCTGAGTCTAGGGCCCCAAAGTGCTCCACATTTCAAAATAATGTAGCCGATTACTTAGGTGGACCTGTCTTTTCAGTAAGGGCCATAAATCTGCAGCTCCACAGGTGTACATCAGAAACCCTCGCGGATGTCACCTGCCACTGTAATTTCTTCCCCACATTTTTATAATGAACCGCACAGAGGAGCTAAAGTGCTATTTTTCCATAAAATATGTTCCTGTGTGGTTTTTTGGTCATATTTCTATGCTAATCTTAGTTGCAGGGATATAAAGAAAATTCCATGCTAAGCCTGTATGAGTCGGTAGGACCAGATTGAGAACGCTATTGCCACTTCTTGTATCAGATATTTTAGCCCTCCTATATTCTATTAATATGCATGCACTGAATATTTACAATTATTTTCTATACTTCTGGAGTCTCTATATGTTTCTTGATTAGACTGATCATGTGATCTGCGTTTATGTCTTCAGCATGATGCTTAAAGTAAAATATCAGCTTCCTTCATCCAGTTTAATTGTGACTCTTGATTTTTGAGCTCTCACTAAATTATATTTTTACAGAATAATATTCATGTAAGGCTTACTTCTAACATATAAAAACAGCTATTGGCAAGCAGAGAAGGCCCTATATCTTACTGTGGTTTTTCTAGGCTAGATTTTCTTTTCATTAACTTTTAGATATTGTGCAAAACCAATTCTTTCATATTCACATACCTTATCCATCTCAACTCACACTTACCTGGCATTATCCGTTTTCCCTCTCTGTTTTCATATTCTCTTATTATTGAAAGTTTTCTTGTTACATTTTAACTCAGAAACCTCACCTGTTATTAACATTTCTTTCATTTGTCAGTCTGGATGGCTCCTCTATTGGCCTGATTGTAACGTCTTATACGTTATTCAAATGCATGCCTTTGTTATTACCCATTACTCTGCTGTCTTCTGTACTAGGTTTCATTTCTTTAAAAACAATTATGATTCATATTTTCTTATATTCAAACATCATCACTTTGTTCTAGTGATGAGATTAATACATTTTCAAACAACTGTATTATTACATTTGTCTATCATTTATTTGGACTCTGTTACTTTGCCAAATGATAGTTTTGTGTGGAAGTCTCCTAGGCCTTGATACTAAAATGCAGGAGTGAAATAGTATTTGGGGGGAGGCCCACAGAGTGGCAGCACTACGGACAGTCTTAGCTTGAATAGGACATTGAAGCAATGGTTAGCAATCGGAATACAAGGGGTCCACATTGTCTAGGACCTGCCACATAGAGAAACCATCTGAACTGTGATGACACAGTAAGCTAAACAACATGTGAGCTCACCTCTGCCCATCTAAGTTTCTGCTTAATTTTTCTGTCCTTAACCTATATGCATTCCTAATCAGACCCTTATAGACAATCCTTTCATATTATCTCTGCCCTTTGCTTAAATATTTTAAAACAAAACAAACTGCAAATATATCTGCATATCACTTGATATTTAGTGAAAGCCTAGTTTTTAAAGTAAATGATGTTCCCAATGCACAGTTGTGCACACATATTTATGCAAACATCTAATTCTACACTTGACTTTTCCTTTAAAGCACCAACGATCTCATGAAGATCCGGCTGCCCTGAGGTTCAATTTCTATGAAGTTATCACAACAGGACATTGGGCCCCTCCTGACTTAAAAACATTGCAGAGGCGATGTCTGGTGCCTGGGTGGTATGCAGTACACATAGAAAGATGGCTGACCTACTTTTCTACTTCCCAGGTAATAGCATGAAATTAGGTTCCATTTATCATACCACAATTGCATCTCACTACCAAACAGAAAAAGTGATGAATTATACCAGAAAGATTAAAGACAGTAAGAACTGTGTGGATTTTTACATTGTTTTACTTTATTAATACCATACCATAAAGTCAAATGGCCTGAAACACATATCTAGAAAACTTTTTTGATTGTCAGTTGGTTTCAAGGAAAAGTACAAACTCTCAACAACTAGTGGAGAAGCCAGTTAGTCAGAGAATTTGTAGAAGCCTCCATTTCCATCTCCACTGTTTCTCTGTCATGTGGGACCCTTATTAGGAAAAAAGGAGTTCTTAAACTGGATGGTCCTAGAGAGAAAGGCCCAGCAGACATGGGATAGAACTATAGTAAGATTTGAGAAAAACTTCCACATCCTCCATGTCCAGAGTGCAATTCAAGCTCCAAGCAGACTTTGGTATTAACACACTTTTTACAGTGTCCACAGTGTAATTTAAGCTCCAAGCCTTGGTATTAACACTCTTTTCACACATCCCCTTGGGCGAGTCTAATATTCTCCAGCAGTCCTCCAAGATGAGAAAGCCAGAAACAAACATTATTTTCCCCATCCCCAATCATGGTTTGTAAGACCAGATGGGATTTTCCCCTGAGTGTTCACTCTTTAGCTCCTGGCCCCAAGGTTAGTGATGACATTTAGTAGGCTCAATGTTAGCCTGCAGGTAAGCCTGTCCTTACTGTAATTCAAAAGCAACAGACATTTATGTTTATTTTTGCTTAAGAATAAACTGAGTTCATAATTCATACACACACACACACATGCATGCACACACAGACACACACAATGCCTATGGAAAATTTTAATGTACTCATAGGAAAGAAGCAAAAAAAGTATCATTCAAATGTATTGTGTGTAATACATGTTTTCTTCTCAAAGTGACTGGACTTATTAATGCCATACAGGTCAAGAGGAGCTGCTTGGTTGATTTAATTCAGTTTTGTTCTTCATAAAGTGACTATTTTTGGCTTTGCAGTTGCTAATTATTGATGGACAACAGCTGAGATCTGACCCAGCTACTGTGATGGATGAAGTCCAGAAGTTTCTAGGAGTCACACCTCATTATAATTACTCTGAAGCACTAACGTGAGTCTATTCTCATGCTTTATTTCACTGCTATTGTTTGCCCTCATAAATTATCACTGGAATGTATGTATAGAACATCATTAATACTAGCTATGAATTTATGCATCGTTCTGCCACTCAGACACAGTCAAAGAAATATTCTCATTACTCATAAGGTGTCTCCTTTTGAATAACAGGAACACTTCACATTATAAAGTATAATCGGTATTTTATATTATGATAAATCTATTTGTTTTTGGGCTGTCCTCCAATATAAGTTTATTCAGACATTTTTTATGTATTCTTTGTATATGGGGTCCAAATACCTGAAATCACAAAGGTGAAATTTTGGATGCAAGCTGGGAGAAAATCATCTTTTCCTGTGAGACAGGGAGCAGTATTTAGGATAGATTTGGAGACATGCATTCATATATGTTGTGTGATGCTCTTCCTGGGAAGATCTGAACAAACATCACTTTGTCCCAGAGAGGGGGCTGGCAACAGACAAAATTACAGATAGCACTGAAGTCCATTTTTGGTGAACCAATGGGGTTTATTAGAGTTAACAATGGAGCAGAAATAACTCTAAGACAAGTCTAAGCAGACACTACAAGTCTGTCCCAGAACAGGTGACAAGAGATGGGAACCTGGAGCATACTGCCCAGCTTGTGGGAAACTCTTCAGGTGGGAGGGTCTTCTTCACTGGTGCCTAGGTTAATCAGAGTGTCTGCCCTGGCAACTCAGTTGGTTTTTGTGTCTTCTCAGCAGTTTGACTGGTGCCTGTTTGTTCCAAGTTGTTTCTCTGGTTTCTGCTTCCTCTAGGATGCTAGACTGATCTCTGCTTCTGTAAGCACCAAAGGTCCTTGCAGAGTTACTCTCAGAAGTTTTATCGTTTATATACTTTGGGGTGGGGGTAGAATGTAGTGAATCTGGTTAGTAGCTTTAGGGACTCCCAGGAGCTATTTTTAGTTGTTCATTTCATGTCTCAAGGGGTTTGCCTCCCCTTAGAACAGTGGTTTTAATAACCTGTTGCAACCCCTTGTGCAGTCAAATGAATCGTTTGTAGACATTGACTAAGATCAAAAGAAAATATAGATATTTACATTATGACTCATAACAGCAGTAGTATTAATTGATGAAGTAGCAACATTTTGTGGTGGTGGGAATCACCACATTATCAGCAACTGTTTCACAGACTCACAGTATTAGGAAAGCTGAGAACCACTGTCTTTTCACCTCCCCACAAATATCCTGTCTTAAAATATCCTGCTGTTTCTCCTCATTTTTCCCCATCCTATATCGTAAGTTTGCCTCAAAGATGAAAAGTTTTCGTCTCAGTGGGAGGCATTAGATAATGAAGCTTCTTTCTGTATTTATTTATTTATATAGTCAAATGGAATCCAGCAGCATGATAATCTATCCTGAATCACAAACCATCATTAACCCAATGGCATATTATAGCCTTAGATTTTTTTAAACTTATTTTAAATAAGGGACCTTTACTTTTTTATTGTATATTGATACAAATTTAATGTTATATTTTGCTACAACATTACATTTTTTCAACTCCCATGTTTTGTTTCGTTTCATAAAGCTTTTCCCCCTCTTTTTTTAATTTATTGATAAATTTATTTACATTTCAAATGATTAAAAATTCAGGAGACAGCAGGTGTTGGCGAGGATGTGGAGAAAGAGGGACACTCCTCCACTGCTGGTAGGGTTGCAAATTGGTATAACCACTCTGGAAATCTGGCGGTTCCTTCGAAAACTGGGCACCTCACTGCCAGAAGATCCTGCTATACCACTCCTGGGCATATACCCAAAAGATTCCCCAGCATGTAATAAGGATACATGTTCTACTATGTTCATAGCAGCCCTATTTATAATTGCCAGATGCTGGAAAGAACCCAGGTATCCCTCAACAGAAGAGTGGATGCAAAAAATGTGGTATATCTACACAATGGAGTACTATTCAGCCATTAGAAACAATGAATTTATGAAATTCTTAGGCAAATGGATGGAGCTGGAGAACATCATACTAAGTGAGGTAACCCAGACTCAAAAGATGAATCATGGTATGCACTCACTAATAAGTGGATATTAACCTAGAAAACTGGAATACTCAAAACATAATCCACACATCAAATGAGGTACAAGAAGAACAGAGGAGTGGCCCCTTGTTCTGGAAAGACTCAGTGAAGCAGTATAGAACAAAATCAGAACAGGGAAGTGGGAAGGGTTGGGTGGGAAAACAGGGGGAGGGAAGGGGACTGATGGGACTTTTCCCCCCTCTTTTATTGGATATTTTCTTTATTTACATTTCAAATGTTATCTCCTTTCCAGGTCTCCACCCCAGAAAACCCCTATCCTAATCTCCCTTCCCCCTGCCTCTAATGAGGGTTGTCCTCCACCCATCCACCCACTCCCACCTTCAGCCCTGGCATTCCCCTACACTGGGGCATCAAACCCCCTCAAACCAAGAGCCTCTTCTCCCATTGATGTCTAACAAGGCCATCCTCTGCCACATATGCAGCCAGAGCCATGGGTCCCTCCATGTGTACTCTTTGGTTGGTGGTCCAGTCCCTGGGAACTCCAGGAAGTCTGGCCTGTTGACAGTGTTGCTCCCCTATGGGGTTGCAAACCCCCTCAACTCCTTCAGTCCCTTCGCCAATTCCACCATCATCGGGGACTCTGTGCTCAGTCTAATGGTTGGCTGGGAACATCCACCTTTGTATTTGTCAGGCTCTGGCAGAGCCTCTTAGGAGACAGCCATATCAGGCTTCTGTCAGCAAGCACCTTCCAGCATCAGCAATAGTTTCTGGGTTTAAAGACTGTATATGAGCTGGATCCTCAGATGGGGCTGGCCTATTACCCACCAGAGGTGGTGGAAAGGAAAGGTTAATAAAGCAAAGGAGGAAGTGGACCTGTTTAGAAATAGTTCTGTGGAGCAAATCTAATTTGCGTTGTCAGGATATCAGCAGTTCAAGTCACATGACTAGGCAGTGCCAGCCTGATCCACTCACGAACACCATTTATGAATCCGCAATGTCAGGTTGATGTAGAAGAAACCTGAAGGCCCTGCCAATCAGCCCAAATCCACAGAAGTGGCAAGAATCCTCAAGAAGTGACCAGCACTATAACATCACCTGAAGTTTTTCGGTGTGTTTTGCCCAAAGATGACCAGCAAGGAAAGGCAAGGTGTGCCAATACCATCCAGCATTGTCTACTTTCCATTGGGCTATCCTTGCTAAACATCATATGTTCTCTCAAGCATTCACTCTAGCAAAATATCACATGTCGTTTTCCAGAAAAACATCATGTGTCCGTTCTTAGCAAAACATTTTCCCGTGTGTCTGCTTGAGCAAAAACATCCTCTCAAAAGACAGTTTCCAGAAAAAAAATCATTACAGGATACAACTGAGTCTAAAGAAATTAGAAATTTTTATTTCAGCATATGACATTGGCCCTTTTGTTATAGTACAAGTTTTGTAGGTCAAAAGTTAAACAGTCGTGCACTGAGGATTGTTTGCTTTCACCCATTGATGTGGGAGACATCACTGGGAAGACTTGAATTGCTGAATGTGACTCAAATGCCCAAGGATGCAATTACCTGCATGCTTCTACATTCACATCTTTAGCTACAGAATCAAAGACTGGGAGTTCAGGAGCATGAAGATTCTCCATGTAGCTTCTCCTTGCTTTTGGCAGAGGAACCTTGTGGTCTAAGAACACCATGACTGCTGTGACATCAACTTGACAGCCACAGAGTTTGCTCCATTCTGATGGGTACAAAGGTCCGTTAATCAGGTCCAAATTCAAGATATGGAGATGCAGCCCCATCTCTGGGGAAAATGGGACATGCTCTGTTACAAGAGGACAAGTGGAATGGCACATATGTTGACCTCCTCCTGGGAAAACATAACTACCTATTCAAGCACTTTTAAAATAGGGGAAGCAAGTTAACAAAAAGAAGTGCTCCAAGCAACTAAAACACACTTTCAAAGGGCATGTACTTTACTCACAAAAGACTCCCCCCCAAGCTCTGATATAAAGCCTATTAAATTTTAGACGAAATTCTAACAAGCCTGATTATATAATTTCCCAGTTCACAGCAGATTAGACTCAGCAATTAGACAATTAGAGAGGGTAATGGAGGGACAGGAAAAGCAGTAATGAGATTGGGTTTTTCCTTATCCACTAAAACAATCCTAATGAAGTTCTTACCTACACATGGAAACAACAGAAGCACCAGGCATGCCCCTGTTGATTGAGTAGACAAAGCTTCCCATAATGCGTTTTGCATTAATAGTTATTGATGTTGGCATATCTTGCCCTTTTCAGTAGTAGCCTAGGTAATGCTTCTGTCCTGTTTACTGCAAATAGTTGCTTATGGCTCAATAAACCTGTAAAATCATACTTATAAGGGAGTTTATAAACAAGTACAAAATATATGGATTTTAACATATCTCACACATCACAAAATTTAACTATAATAGTGATGCTTGGCAAAATAAAGAAAGTCAAATGACAGCCAACCCATGTCCTAAGTGTCATTTAGCAATTATTAGAAAAGGCTTTGAATATTATGTTCGTAGTTTCATGACTGTTAAAATAAAATCACAGAACAATGAACTGATATAACCTAGAGAAGATCCTACTATTTTAAAGTTTTTAAAGTTAGCTATGCAATACGTGGTGGGACAGGATCCCAAACAGCCAGGATAACAAAAGCCCCATGCTTTAAGAAGGACCTTCAGTGTTCAGGATTGCTCACTCCTCAGTCTGAACAAAGTTTTGACTCAGGACATCTGCTATGCTAAACAACAAGTGCCAACAGCTTACACTGAGACCTTGCCCTTCCAGTGAGGAAGGATGCCGCCAGCATGCATCCAGATGCTTCAGTTTTGTGACCAGTGTTGTAGTCAGCCTTAATGCCGTTAAATATTCTCATCCTGAGGCAGAAAACGCTGTTTAGGGGCAATGTGCGGATGTCCCCATCTCGTTTTGCACAGCCTGCTGATTTTTTTTTTCCCCTCTTGGGAAATTAATGAAAAGTAGAGGAAGGCCTGTGGTACAGAGGGAACAAATTGAAAAGTTCAGGTTGGAAATGGTTCTGTCTTCTTTTATCCATTTGACTACTGATGTATCTGACTTTAATTGGTAACCTGTAGGAGGAGAACCTGGGCAGCATGGATCAGGTCTGTCTAACAGTAGGTCAGGAAAGGAAGCTAAAGGAAATTTTCCTCCTACCATAAAGACCATGCATATGCGCAGAGGCAAATTGCAGGTGCAATGGCATAACAGGAATGGGCCCGGGGCAACAAAATATTCTGCAACTAATTAACTTTACATCCCAGACAATTATGCTTCATCTTCCCAAAACATCTGCTGAGCAACAAAAATGCAAACCTTTTCCATGTTTTATGCATGCAGCAAGTCCCATAGCGATAAATTTAAATTTCCCCCTTCTTATTTGGTTCATTCTTTCATTTTTCCTATCTTGTTAGTGCTCAACAGAAATTCCCATATATTTAGCTTTGCACAAAACAATTAGGCCACACATCTTTTTCTCTTGTAACTAAGTTGCAACCGGAGAAATAAAATAACATTAGAGTTTCTGTGAGTGCCTAGGGATCTGATTGGGTCAAAGCTACAACATTGCTTCCTTTCCAGGCCCCAGAGCTAAGGACAGTGTCTGTCAGCAGGGATCTCCCAAAGTCCAATTTATCTGCAACTGACTGCAAGCATAGGTATGAAGATGTTTTGCATGTGGGCATGTGCCAGGCATTGCCTGCGAACTCTCCCTTACTCTCTGGCTTTGTTGGTCTTTTGCAAAATGAGATTTATTGCTTGGACCACTTGTGGGTGGTTGATCAGTCTTTGAGTGGTCACTGTTCCCCACTGACTTAGCGGGGCTGATTGGAACGACTGTGTGTGTGTGTGCGTGCGCGCGCGCGCGTGTGCATGTGTGCGTGCGCGCGCACGTGTGTGTGTGTGTGTGTGTGTGTGTGTGTGTGTGTGTGTGATTATGCCTCTGCTTGTGGTTTGTGTTCAGTTTTCTGTTCCCTGTGGTAAGTTAGAATTAGAAGCAACACGTTCCCCATTTGCAATTTGGCTGAATCAACATAGCAAGCGCAATATATGACAAAGAGAACATAAACCAGGAGTTCTGAAGTTTAAACCCCAAATGGTGCCTGGCTGGATGGGTGGCTGAGTTGATAGTGGGCACTGGTATTCCCCACATACAAAAGCTGGGCAGCACACTGGAGATGCTTCAGACATGTTGGTGACTTTGGATTCTTCTCTGGGTTTGCCAAAGTCTTGATGTTCAACTGACCAACAGATGAAGAACCAGAGAGAACATGTCATTAACAGAAGGTCATCCTTTTGCTGAGAAAGCCGGGGAAACATTGTTGTCCCTGTTAATTTTGCCTGATTTTAATTAAGTTAATTTGCACATTTAAAAAGACAAGTGCCTGAAAAATTAAACTAACAACAGTCAAACTGTGTATTTTATACTTCTATTTTTTGAAATGGTCTTGTTTCAATCGATGAAAAAAAAATGGAAACACATTGCATCCTCTGAGCCTTGACGGTACCACAGACCAACCACACTGGTGCCCATGCTCTGAGAGGAGGACTCTCAGCACTTTCACCCTCAGAAAAAGTTGTGTGTCTCACTGCTATGTCGGTCACAGTATGGATCTCAATCTACATATGGCTGTAATTTTGTATTTCCCACTCTGCTGTATATAGAGTTTCCATGAGAAAGTACTGAGTATTATGAAGGTTCACGAGTCTATGGAATGTACTGTGTTAAAGGTCAATATGGAAAATTCTATTTTATTTTATTTTATTTTGTTATCATTTTAGGAAATGACGTTAATGATCACAGCAATGTGTTCTCCAGGAAATAGTGGTTTAATATTTGACGCAGATGTTCTGCCTTGGCATAGGACAAGTTTTAGAGACTCAGAATGCATTCCTTCATAAATTTGACATTCTTTGTTAATGATTATTTCTAATGACTGAAATTTTGAGCAGGTTGCTATTAGTGCAGTTTATGCTTAGTTTTCCCTTAAATAATTTGAGAAATTTCTCAGTATTATTACAGCAAGGTATCAAATCTAAACATAGTTGAGTATAGTTTCTCCCTAGTCTGAAGGTGAAATAGTTTTGGGCTGTATAGCATCTGACGAAGTTGAAAAACCTTTGAACACAGAAGCACAGCTGTGAGAATCATCCAACAGGACTATCTGCCTTCAACAACAGGCAAGGAGAGAGCTACATTTTACTCTCTAGCTTTAATGCCTATAACTCATGTTGTCTGAAAACCCTATAATGAGTTATATATTTATACTGCAAAAATATAAAGACATGGCTATTTAGTTAAATAAAACCATGTTTAAATAAGACAAGTTTATTCTTTCTAAGCACCGTGTGATATTATTGAATGTTTTCAATTTTTTAATTGTGGAAAATCCCCCAAATTTATTTGAAGGCTTAAATGAAATACCGTAAAAATAGATTAAAACCATTCTGTTACATCTTTGTTTACTTTTTGAAAGTTTTAAGAAATATTTAACTGTGAAGTAAAATACAGCTTTTTTCCAAATTAGAAAGCTTAATTACACTTGAACTCAGAATCCTCTCTAACAAGCCTGAGCAGGACAAATATGATGCTGGCAGATTTGCCCGTTGTCCTTTTCCCTCTCCCTTGCTAAAAGCCATTAGATCCCAATCCTGAAGCTAGCCCCCGAGGTCCCTTCCCTTATTTAGCCACTGACTCATTGACTCACTCCGGAGACCAAACACCAAGGCCAAACAATCAAAATTCATTATTTAGCGAACATGTCCAATCAGAACTTACCAATTCATCAAAGCACAGACTCCCCCTTTGACTCTTCTCTTGCAAAACTCATCTGCTACTGATACTTGTGCTGTCTGCCTCTGCCTGATCCAGAGGCACATCCCTCTCACTCCTCTGGGATAAATGCTTTCTGTGTAGTGAAGATTTAGTGTCTGTGTATGCCCTGTTCTGACTCTGAGGGGCCACTCTTCCTTACATGTATATCTATATAAAATTCAGTTCCTTTAAGGTAACCCACTAAATGATTTCTTAGAAATCTTTCAGTATATTTTTATATGGAAATCACAGTCATAGGTAAACACACTATCCAAAGGCCCTTTATATGCAGGAAGTAGTTTTAATGTTTAGTCATTCAGTTTTTTTATAGACTCATAACTAAAATATGGAACAAAATTTCAGCATAAAGTTGTACTAAAGGTGTATGTGCCTTTCCTGTAGAGTAGAACTATTTGAAAATATATAGTAAAACATAGTATTTTAATGTCTATTATCATTTCTAAAATCAGCTGAACATCTGTAGAAATGAATTAAAATAAAGCAACTAGCATACAAGAGTGTATCTCCTTTATCTGTCTGGTATGGCTTTTTACTGAATTTTTTGCAATTTTTACATTTTGTGTGTTTTAGGTTTGATCCCCAGAAAGGCTTTTGGTGTCAGCTACTGGAAGGAGGCAAAACCAAATGCCTGGGGAAAAGCAAAGGCCGGAAATACCCACCCATGGACCCAGAGGTATCACTTATTTGCCTTGAATTACTCTTGCAAGAATAAATTGCCATTTGAAAATTAGGAAGAAATCTGATTGTTTCTTCTGATATGTTTTTACAATCAATAGTTTCATATACTTAGATATTAGAGAAAAGAATGCATTGATATAATACATCACTTGAATTTTTGTCAAAAGCTAATTCAGACATAAATATAAGGAAAAGTTTCTCCTTTACATATTGGAAAGCACTTAAAAGACATTTTAGTCAATATTGGTATAAAGAATAAAGTATTGCTAACATGAATTAACTTCATACTGCTCTTGTGTACGTTCTGTTGCTGTGATAAACAGCATTTCTAAAAAGCAACTTTGGGGAGGAAAGGGTTTACTTTAGCTTACCATTTCCAGGTCACAATCCAGCATTGAAGGAAGCTTTCTGGAGGCAGGAGCTGAAGCAGAGACTATGGAGCAATGGTGTTTATTGGCTAGTTTCCTGTGGCTTGCACAGCTACCACTCTTAAACAGCCCTGGCCAACACACCTAGGGTTGGCAATGCTGTTGGGTAAAGCCATATTGCATTAATAAGAGTCCAGTAATGTCCACACAGACACGCCCACAAGCTGATGGACACGCCCACAAGCTAATTGATGGACACGCCCACAAGCTAACTGATGGAGGCAATTTCTCAGTTGAAGTTCCCTCTTCTCAGATGTCTCTAGTTTATGTCAAGTGGACAAAAACTGACCAGCACACATACGTTCAATACCAATAACATAACTGAAACTAGGCTAATCAATATAGAAGACACAAGGATAAGACAGCTATGAATTCATTGTCCAGTGAAGAACTTAGTTAGGGACACTGAATTATAATAAGAAGCATAAGTACTAATAAAGCAAAAAAGAAAAAATTAATAGAAATTATAATATGTGAAAAGATGCCTTGTATGGGAAATTATGCTGGGAAACTAGCCAGCTAGTATGAGCATTTCTCCTAAGGCAAGGAGGGCAAGGGCAGGATGCATCCCTCATGTGTTGCTATGGTGATATAAGTGCCAGAAAAGTCCTTGAAATACTTTTGAACTCAGTAATTTCTAAAGGGTTTCAGAAATCACTTTAATCTGCCCAAAACATCAATGTAACATTCCCACTACTGTAAACATCTTATTCCCCATTTGAAGGGCTTACCATCTGCTTTAAGGGAGGAAACATAATGAAATGCGTGGCGAATGGTCCAAGATGAAATGTAATTGTCCTAAATCCATTTCCACAGGATACACAAAAGTTGCTAAGGGAGTTTTATGAAGGAAGAAACTCATTTGTGTTAAAGATGTGGAGAAGAGTTTAGGATAGATGATAAAGTTTCTATGCAATGGAAAATACGTTTGATCAGTAGTATTTATAAATGAAAATATTGATGAGTTTTGCAGTAAAAGCAAAACAACTGTTTATTGGATTATTGTATAAAGAAAATTACAGAAAGGAAAGAAAGTTAAGAATTTTCTATTTTCCAGAAATATGTATATAAATTTATGTGATACATATACATATATACATACACACACATATATACACACATGTATATACATATATGAGTTTATGCATATTTTATGTATATGATATATTTGTGCATATATGCATATGTATGCACATACATATATATAAACACGTACAGAGCTTCACATCTAGAATGATAGCTCTTTGGTTAAGAGCACTTGCTGTAATTCCAGCACAGCTCCATCATATCACGTCCTCCTCTAACCCCTGTAGGTACCTGAGTACCTAAATACACAGAAAAACACACATATATGTATACAAATAACAATAAACTTTGAAAAAGCAACGAAAAAATGTTAAAATGTAAAATCTTTCTTGATTATCTAAAAACAGACCAAACTTGTTAGATTGATGTGGCATCTAAAAATAAATCATAAGTAAGCCTATTTTTCATAGATATTATATGTTCTGTTTTCTGAAATTTCCTGAATAAAATTTTAAAATATGCAATGTGGCCAGTTATGATTATAATAATTAATTGTCCTCTTTACAGATAGTTATGGTTTTAAAACTTTTAGTAAAAGGTGTCATTTTAAAGGGAAATTTGTATATATTTTATCTCACTCACCCTGTATATTTGATTGTGTATGAACACCTCCTCATTCGCTGGTATGATACTGTAATTTTCTCTCTGTAAATCTGAAAATGTGTAAGTGCCATAATTGTAAGTTAACTCTCACAGGATGCTGCTTTTGTACCTCTTTGTATTTTACATCTGTGACTTATACAGAATGTGACAAAATGTAAGAAGTTCAGGAAAAGATGGTAAACTAGTTTGTAGATACATATTGTAATAGACTACTTCTGAACTATAGACGCTTGATGTACCCGGTGTCTTTTAAGTCTTTCTTTTTGTTTCCAGTCCAGAACTTTCCTCTCCAGTTACTACCGCGACCACAACGTGGAGCTTTCGAAGCTACTGCACAGGCTTGGGCAGCCTCTGCCCTCGTGGCTGAGACAGGAGCTGCAGAAAGTGAGATAGCACCCACGAGAACATGGCACTGAGTGGAGTCATCGTTAAGTAGAAAAGGCAAACCAAGCATCTTTATCCTTTACATATACTTGTGATTGTCAGGAGAGGACTGTGAATAAATTCCCATCGATGTTTTCCATCAAATGAGAACATATATGCACGCATTGGCAATTATTAGCATTATTCTTTACTTAAGGCTTTTGGAAAATAAAATATGGGGTTTGTGGCAATATCCAGCGTCTAGTCTGGGAATCACCATACAGTTCACCTCTTCTGTTATCCGTATTTCAGGTCATGACTTCCCTAATGCTCTGACGGTATGCAAATTACCAATTTAAACTTTGAGGAAAAGATAAGGACTAACGAGTCTAAAAATTAATTCAGGTGTAACCCGTGTCTGAATGAAGGGCTAGTGTCTGTAAGCATCATTTATCTGTTGGTCCATCTTCCCCTTGTAAGGGGGGGCTTCATTTTCACTGAGCATCCCATGTCATCATAAGGGCATGCCAACCTCAGAAAACTCTAACATGGTCTCTAGAGAGCCCCAGTAAAGTGGGACAGTATGATTCTTAACTGTAGCACTCTACAAAGCGGGGGCCATCTTTAGTGGGTCCATGGTCTTGCTACATTATCACTCTAGGTTTTCCTGCCTTGGCAGTGATTGAGCATTTATACATATTTTGTTCACTATTCTAAATAGGGAGAAAAAAACTTTATTTGCTAGAAATGTAAACGCCTAGATGTATTTGCAGGTCTAAATAGGCATTGTGCCTTCTCTAAGAAATATGTCCATGTCTTTAAGCATGATGCTTTATATACACCACTGCATCTACTATGATAAAGTTCTACTGTCTATGTTTTGAAACATTTAAACGTACATTATACTGCAAACTTACCTATTTGAACACTAATTCTCTATCTTGAACTCAATTTCATAGACATAAAACTTGCAAATTAACTTTAAGACAAGAAGTGTTATCTTGTTTTGAGTTACAAGTTCCTATAGTATAGTATGAAGGCTATGTAAGCATTGCTAACTGGAATTTTATCCTCTTTGTAAACAATGATATGGAAAAGCTTAATTTATCTTTTTAGTGATACATGAAGGTAAATTTACTAGAACAGGCAACCAAGGTGAGTTTGGGAACATTACCCACAAATCTCCCTCCCCTTGAGCAATTTTTCTAGAGGCTGTAAATAATAGCGTCACTTATTCTCACTTTAATTCAATAACAAACATGTAGTATTTTTGTTTTTTATTTTAGTGTGTGAGAAAGAGTGAGGGAAGAGAGAGAGTTGAATTAGTCAAACAAATCTAATTTGGCTCTTTTAAAAGAGCATTGGTATCTCTTTATACACTGAAAATCAACTTGTCATCAATATTTCACTATTTTTTTTTTGTTATTTTCTGTTTTTTCTTAGCACTCCTGTCCAAAGGCTCTTGACCTTTATCAGAAAAATGTGAGATTCGTTTTCTTCTTTATTGGTAAAAATCACAATAATTTCCCAGTTTTGTTTTTAGCGATAGGGCTTAAAGTGTCACCCTTTTTACTTGCATAAAAGCATTATACATTCTATTAAAATGGTGAAAAAGTAACTACTAGTTATTTACTATTCACCTCCCAGTTCTATTAAATATCTAGCCCAGCCTGCCTTCAAGTGTGCCAGCCTCCTGCCTTCTCCCCTGCAGCACTGGGGTCACAGGTGGGCAGTGCTATGCCCGGCTCTAATTATTATTTTAATGACCTAAAGAAAAAAACCTTTCCTTTACAGGGGATTACAATGATAGTCATAGAGTGAAGATATTTTCATATCAAATAATATTGGTATAACTCAAGAACATCTAACACAACACCAAATTCAGCAGTGACATGAATTTTCTGCATTTTTCACATTCTAATAATGTCTCTATATCAGTTACGTACCTACCAATATTTGAAAGCAAACTGTCATCCCAACTTAACTATTCTCTTTTTTTTCCTGGTTATTCAAAGCATTATGCATATTTTTTCTTGCTCTCTTTGATAACGAAATGAGCAGCTGTATTTAATGATTAACAAGATTTTATCTAAAAGTTTGAAGGAATCTAGACTTAGACACTGCACCATAATAATTGGGAAATATCAGCTTTAATATTTTCATTTTTAAAGATTTCTTCCCACTTCAGGAACATTGTCTCTTAAGAGTGTAATTCTTTGGGATCTTACAACTTTAGTTTTAAGTAACATACATTTATTCAAATATTAGAATACTTTTTATATCCTTTACCACAGTAGCATGGTCTCTACATGTCTTTCTAGACTTTTGGGGCCTTGTGCGACTTACAATTATACCTGTCAACTATTTCATTTTATTAATGGCAAAAATAGAATTTAATTATTTCAGATACTAAATCCTAAAAGTTATGTTATGACAACTCATGTAAAAGAAAATTTAGGTTCTATTTAACAGTGACCAAAACAAAATTTTAAAAAACATGAAAAACAGCACTACTGGTTTTACATACACATAACCACCCCCACCACCCCCACACACTCACAAACACCCCACACACAAACCACCCCCCCAGAAATCTAATAGATTTTTTATGCCTAGATTTTAACAAACCCTACTTACATTTATTCTTGTTCTACTTTTTAAGTATCACTTATTTAATGTAATACAAAGTAACCTATATTCTAGACTTATTGATCGATCTCTTTTAAATTACAGGAAATGAGGTATTTATATAGAAACAATATTAAAGCTTTCTATTTCTGGTGGTGACAGAAACTGCTTTTTGCTTGAGAAAAGTAGAGGGACTCAAAAATAACATGGGCCAACTGACTTCATAAAGCAGACTGTCTAATCTAGTAATCTATTCATATTGATTTTTTTTTCCAAAATCAGCTTCAGAAATGCAATCCTGGCAGAAAAGTATACATACACTTCAAAATGTGCAAACATATAAAACTGTGTTGTGTCTGAGAAACTTAAAGAGCTTTTGATCACACCAGTAATTTTCTTTGCAAGCCAGTGAGATACGCTGGATAAGCAGAGAGGAAACTGCATTGGTTGAAAAGAATTGTTAAAAGAGCTGTTGTCTCCCAAACATAAGGGAGGGACCTCGACCATCCCTGCTGCTGGTACAGCCACTGGAGTGATGCTGTTTGTCTGAAAGCTGGCCTTTAAATGGCAGCTCATTATGCCTTCCTTTGTCTTCATGATTGCATACACAGTCCATGGATGCCAAACATCAAATGTAACCCTGGAAATGGGTTTTCCAAATCGGCACCCTCATCCAGGTTCTGCCTCTCAGTAGCCATGTGGCCTTAGATAATTTGTGGAACTTTCCCTGAGCCACAGTCTTTTTTTGGTTTTGTTTTTCCTGTACAATAAAGACAATAAAAAATTGCCCAAGAGGTTATTCTAACCTATGACTAAAAGTATGTTTGCATAACAGCACAATGGCTGAAATAGTTGTACTTAAATATATTAGTCATAAAAATAGTGTATAACTAATGGCTCTCTTCTCTTCCATCAAACAGGAATGTGTGTTTTCTACTCCTGTTAATAATAAAATGTTTAATAAAATATATAATTGTATCTGGTCAAATGAGAAACGATCTTCCTAATCATTATCCCAAAGTGGATTCTGTGCTGCTCACTGCCTTGCTCTGGTGATTGAGATCCAGAGCGAGGTAGCACCTTCCTGCTAGGATCACCTTTCCTCCTACCAACAACACCTTTGTGTTTATTCCCTGATTCATCCTGTTCTTTCTGTCTCTCCCTGTAATTCTTTTCTAGCCCACTGGATACATTGCCAAAAATGTCAGATGGAGACCTCTGGTTTCCTCAACAAATGAGAGGTTTAAAGGTGGTCGATGTGAGAATATATTCTACGAAGGCATGTATAATAAAGAACTAATTCTGTCAATCTTTACATCAAAATTACAAGAAAATGTCTTTGAGTCTCTACAAATCTCAGCTTCAAGCGTCTATCGAAAGCTTTTGTTCTGTAGATGAAAACATTTTATTATATATGCTAATAATATATATTTATAAATATCAAACATTATTTTCTGTATTCTCCCGTGACAAATATATAATACATCCAAGATAAATCAGCAGACAAACAATTAAAATTATTGAGATACTTATATTTTTGTGTTTATCTTGGGTCTTCAAAATCTAGTTGGCATTTGATCCCTATAATAGTTAAAGCATTGACAGCACATTTTATTTTTTATTTTATTTGGTTTTTTTTTGAATTTTAAAAAGTAAATGTTATTTTTATTTTCTCCTATTCATTATTTTAATAACTGATATACATAGATTACTCAGTCCCATTTTTTTTGGTTTTTATTTTTTTTTATTCGATGTATTCTTTATTTACATTTCAAATGATTTCCCCTTTTCTGGGTCCCCACTCTCTGCAAGTCCCATTATCCCTCTTCCCTCCCCCTGTTCCTCCATCTACTCCTTCCCACTTCCCTGTTCTGGTATTCCCCTATACTGTTGCATTGAGTCTTTCCAGAACCAGCGGCCACTCCTATGTTCATTTTGGACATCATTTAATATGTGGATTATTTCTTGGGTATTCCAAGTTTCTAGGTTAATATTCACTTATCAATGAGTGCATACCATGATTGATCTTTTGAGACTGGGTTACCTCACTTAGTATGATGTTCTCCAGCTCCATCCATTTGTCTAAGAATTTCATGAATTCATTGTTTCTAATGGCTGAATAGTACTCCATTATGTATATATACCACATTTTTTGTATCCATTCCTCTGTTGAGGGACACCTGGGTTCTTTCCAGCTTCTGGCTACTACAAATAGGGCTGCTATGAACATAGTGGAGCATGTGTCCTTATTACATGCTGGGGAATCCTCTGGGTATATTCCCAGGAGTGGTATAGCAGGGTCCTCCAGAAGTGCCATGCCCAGTTTTCTGAGGAAACTCCAGACTGATTTCCAAAGTGGTTGCACCATCTTACAATCCCACTAGCAATGGAGGAGTGTTCCTTTTTCTCCACATCCTCGCCAGCACCTGCTGTCTCCTGAGATTTTGACCTTAGCCATTCTGACTGGTGTAAGTTGAAATCTCAGGTTTGTTTTGATTTGAATTTCCCTAATGGTTAATGATGTTGAACATTTCTTAAGGTGCTTCTCAGCCCTCCGATGTTCTTCATGTAAAAATTCTTTGTTTAGCTCTGTACCCCATTTTTAATGGGGTTATTTGGACTCTGGGTTCTATATTCTTGAGTTCTTTGTATATATTAGATATTAGCCCTCTGTCAGATTTAGGGTTGGTGAAGATCCTTTAGCAATCTGTTAGTTGACGTTTTGTCCTTTTGACAGTGTCCTTTGCCTTACAGAAACTTTGTAGTTTTATGAGGTCTCATTTGTCTATTCTTGATCATAGCGCATAAGCTATTGGTGTTTTATTCAGGAACTTTCCCCCTGTGCCCATGTCCTCAAGGATCTTCCCCAGTTTCTTTTCTATTAGTTTCATAGTGTCAGGTTTTATGTGGAAGTCCTTGATCCATTTGGAGTTGAGCTTAGTACAAGGAGATAAGAATGGATCGATTCACATTCTTCTGCATGCTGACCTCCAATTGAACCAGCACCATTTGTTGAAAAGACTATCTTTTTTTCCACTGGATGCTTTCAGCTCCTTTGTTGAAGATCAAGTGACCATAGGTGTGTGGGTTCAATTCAGGGTCTTCAATCCTATTCCATTGATCCGCTTGCCTGACATTGTACCAATACCATGCAGGGTTGTTTTTTTTTTTTTTTTTTTCTTGTTTTTTTTTTTTTCTTGTTTTTTTTTTTTTCTTGTTGTTGTTGTTGTTGTTTTTTTTTTTTTTTTTTTTTTTTATCACTATCGCTCTGTAGTAAAGTTTGAGGTCTGGGATACTGAATCCCCCAGAAGTTCTTTTACTGTTGAGAATAGTTTTAGCTATCCTGGGTTTTTTGTTTTTCCAGATGAATTTGAGCATTGCTCTTTCTAGCTCTATAAAGAACTGGGTTGGGATTTTGATGGGGATTGCACTGAATCTGTAGATTGCCTTTGGCAAGATGGCCATTTTAACTATATTAATCCTGCCAATCCATGAGCATGGAAGATTTTTCCATTTTCTGAGATCTTCTTTGATTTTCTTCTTCAGAGATCTGAAGTTCTTGTCATACAGGTCTTTCCTTGTTTGGTTAGAGTCACACCAATACTCTTACTCAATGATACCTTGGTCAAGAAAGAAATAAAGAAAGAAATCAAAGATTTTTTAGAATTTAAAGAAAATGAAGGCACAACATACACAAATCTATGGGACACAATGAAAGCAGTGCTAAGAGGAAAATTCATAGCTTTGAGTGCCTCCAAAAAGAAATTCGAGAGAGCACTAGGAGATTAACAGAACAACTGAAAGCCCTGGAACAAAAAGAAGCTAATTCACCCAGGAGGAGGAGAAGACAGGAAATCATCAAACTCAGGGCTGAAATCAATCAACTAGAAACCAAGAGAACCATGCAAAGAATCAACAAAACCAAAAGCTGGTTCTTTGAAAAAATCAACAAGATAGATAAACCCTTAGCCAGACTAACCAAAGGGCACAGAGAAAGTATCCAAATTAACAAAATTAGAAATGAAAAGGGAGATATTACAACAGAAACTGAGGAAATTCAAAAAATCATCAGATCCTACTACAAAAGCCTGTACTCAACACAACTGGAGAATCTGGAGAAAATGGACAATTTCTTAGACAGATACCAAGTACCAAAATTAAACCAGGATCAAATAGATCATCTAAACAGACCCATAACCCCTAAAGAAATAGAAGGGGTCATAGATAGCCTTCTGACCAAAATAAGCACAGGACCAGATGGTTTCAGTGCAGAATTCTATCAGACCTTCAAAGAAGACTTAACACCAATACTCTTCAAACTATTCCACCAAATAGAAACCCAACTCCTTCTATGAAGCCACAATTACGCTGATACCAAAACCACACAAAGATCCAACTAAGCAAGAGAATTTCAGGCCAATTTCCCTTATGAATATCAATGCAAAAATACTCAATAAAATTCTTGCCCACCGAATCCTTGATAACACATTTTAGATGAACAGGAGCCACATGTCACCAGAAGCTATCCTATTTGGCATAGATTTAAATTCTCTTTTCATTCATGCTTATTGGGTGCCTGGGTGGAAAGTATTTCAGTCTCTAGGTGGAAGGGTATTTCTACATAGAGTTTTATGAAATAACTTAACAAATAACAGTAGTTACTAACAATATACAGTCAGGAAACAGTTTGAGTGCCACACCAGCCCATGAGGGAGTTAGAATTTAGAACAGAGGGAACACCCAGGGCCTGTAGGAAGGAAATGTGTTCTAAGAAGATGCCTCCTCTTTTCTACAGGTGGAGGAATAGGTGATTTGTCTTAATACGATGGTATGGTGGAAGGGAAGTAAACCCACCACCAGGGATAAGTGGATACTGGTGACCCATCCAATCTGAATGGATTTGGATTTGAACAAACTGTTGTGCATGGGCAGAATGGGATGGAAATCAAAGTTAGGTCCACTGATGCCCTTCTGGTTTCTATAATGCCATAACAGGGAGCCTTGCCTTTCTACTTCACCTCAAACCCCTGAACACTGTTATATGACAGACTATCAGCTACCCTCTTCTCCCCATAGACTCTGATGGGATCAGTCACTTTGCTGTAAACTGCACCCTATAACACGACAAAATGTGCTTCATAGCTTAAAAATAGTAACAGATCACTCACTATTTTTAAACTTTTAAATATTCCCATAAACAAAAGTTTTATAAAATACATAGTCAGGGTTGTGAAGATTTTGTCTTTAAGATAATTTAAGTATTTGTCTTCCAGGCTTTTGTTTCTGCATATTAAAACATCACATTAAAAATTCAAGTAACAATCCATTTGCATTTTCAATTACACTACAATTTTTAGACTCCAGACATTTGTATAAGAGCTATTAAAACACTTATTTTTGTCTCTTCCTTAATAAATTTCTTAGATTGCTGGCATTGTTGATTCCATAACATTTTAATATTTGAACATTAACAACCAACATAGCTATGGAGGTCCATTTCTCTTCCCTCCCTAACTTCGTCCTGTATACAATGCCTCTCAATTCTCTAAGATTTGACTTGGATCTCTGCCTTAAATGTCTTTCATTATTTTCTCAGTTCTTTAGGTACTAGGCCATTAATACCAGGGTATTAATATAGATACTTTGATTATACTATTTTATTATATTAAATTTGATTATACTATTGTAGTGGCTAGTTTAGTATGTCAACTTGACACAGGCTGGAGTTATCACAGAGAAAGGAGTTTCAGTTGGGGAAGTGCCTCCATGAGATCCAGTTGCGGGGCATTTTCTCAATTAGTGATCAAGTGGGGAGGGCCCCTTGTGGGTGATACTACCTTTGGGCTGGTGCTTTTGGGTTCTATAAGAGAGCAGGCTGAGCAAGCCAGGGGAAGCAAGCCAGTAAGAAACATCCCTCCATGGCCTCTGCATCAGCTCCTGCTTCCTGACCTCCTGGAGTTCCAGTCCTGACTTCCTTTAGTGATGAACTGCAACATGAAAGTGTAAGCTTAATAAACCCTTTCCTCCCCAACTTGATTCTTGGTCATGATGTTTGTGCAGGAATAGAAATCCTGACTAAGACAAATTGGTACCAGCGTAGTGGGATATTCCTGTGACAACCTGACCATGTTTTGGGGAGGACTGTGGAAGGACTTTGGGACTTTGAGCTAGAAAAGTCATTAGAATATTAAGAGCTCAGTGGAAAGTTCTGTAGGAGCTTGGAAGACAATGTTAAGAATAGTGCAAAAGATGGAGGCCTGGCTTGTGAAATTTCAGAGGGAAGATTAAAGACACTTACAGTGGTCATGTTTTGATTGTGAAGACTGCGGTTTTGGTTAGCTGGGGCTGAAGAATCAGCTGTGAGTAACAAGATACCAGAACCACTAAATCAAACCTTTGTGTTACTGGGACTATTGATGCTGGTTAGCTGGAGCTAAGAAATTAGCGGTGATTAAGAAGAGACCAGCATCACTGAGATGAAATCTTCTTGGAAGTGTTTTCTGAGAGCACAGAGAGTGTGTTCCAGAGATAGCCACAGTTGTATTTTGTGCTGTGGCTAGACTTGGTACTGTGTAAGAGTCACCCAGATGGTACTGGTTCTGAAGGCATGAAGGGGTCATGAAGAGCAGCTGAGGCTCTTGGCACAGTGAGAGGCCACGGAAGGCCACCTGTGAAGGTGCAGCCTCAGTTGCAATTGATGGCCCAGGACTTGAAGGGGTCATTCATAGAAGCAGAGGCTTGTCACCCTGATGAGAGCCTATGAGAGTCTATTGGTGAAGTCTAATTACAGTGGAAGATAGCAGCGTTTTGGAGATGCTAGTACCATGTGATGACCACCAAGAACAGCAGCAGCAGTGAAGTACAGGCAGCTGGAGCCTAGAAAACAAGCTGTGTGCTACAAAGGGCAGAGCTGAAGAAGTGACCCAAGCCCTTGGAGGAGCACAGAACATCGTGAGTGGGATCCCAGACATTGAACCACTGGAGTTTGAGTTTTGCTTTTGGTTGTGACTGTGCCTTGATATGTTTCCCTCTTGAAGGAAGAGAGTATTTTAGTGGAGCCCACAGTTGAGAGACTTTGAATTTTTAAAAGACTTTGAATTTTAAAGATATTGGACATTTTAAGGTGATTGAACTTTTAATGTGTAAAGATTGTGGGACTTTAAAAGTAATTTAGATCTTGGGGATGAATAAGAAAGTAAGGGTTGAGGCTTAATAGTGATGTGTTTGTGTGTCAAGTTGACAAAGGGTCAATTGTACTGGCTAGTTTTGTGTGTCAACTTGACACAGACTGGAGCTATCACAGAGAAAGGAGTTTCAGTTGGGGAAGTGCCTCCATGAGATCCAGTTGTGGGGCATTTTCTCAATTAGTGATCAAGTAGGGAGGGCCCCTTGTGGGTGGTACCACCTTTGGGCTGGTGCTCTTGGGTTCTATAAGAGAGAAGGCTGAGCAAGCCAGAGGAAGCAAGCCAGTAAGAAACATCCCTCCATAGCCTCTGCATCAGCTCCTGCTTCCTGACCTGCTTGAGTTCCAGTCCTGACTTCCTTTTGTGATGAACTGCAACATGGAAGTGTAAGCTCAATAAACCCTTTCCTCCCCAACTTGCTTCTTGATCATGATGTTTGTGCAGGAATAGAAACCCTGACTAAGACAACTATTTTCTACATTGGGATACAGTATATACTATAACAATAAATGAATATGTCTTTTTATTAGTGTATCACATGGGCAGAACAAAATATATGTCACAGAGTAAGTAACATTAGATGAAAATAAGAGTTTCTAGCCTTTCCCTGTTTAAGACATAAATGCAATTTAGGAGCACATATTTATACAGATACAAAGTCATTCTCTAGTTCATAGCTGCACGACACGAGTTTTAAAAGGCACTCGGTTAAAGAGTTTGGCCTGCTCTGTAAATGCAATTTTCTGTTTGCACATTCCCATCTCCTATCCAGGCTTTCTAAGACCACATTCCCTCTCAGCTGCAGAGATCAATTTAAACATCCCTAGCTAGAAGACTTGAACTACTCTGTCTGTTGTTCTTTCATATTGATTTAAAGACTTCACAGTATTGCTTCCCACAAATCTATTCATTTATAATCAGAATAAAGTTAAAAGCTGCCTATCTGCACTGCATGTAGTGAGGAAAAAGGGCATGGCTCCTAATTTAAAAGTCCAGTTTATTGAAGAATATAGAGATTGGTGACTTGATTCTTGACCATGGAGGCCAATACGTCTTAGATTTGGGATTCACCAACAAAGACAATAATATTGTTATGATACAATTAATAATCCATATAAAAAGAATAATCATGCCAAAACATTGGGTGCTTTCTGATCTGAATTAAAGCAGAATTAAAAGCATCTTTATAAAATCAGTCATACCCACGTAAACACAAGTATTTCTTGACTATTATTAGTTATTTATGGTCCTGTTATCAGTTCCTTAATTCTCACAAGTGTTTACAGCAACCTAAATGACCTACCAGAAATATGACACTAGCAGAACAGCACAATTACACAGCTAAGGAGGAATTAGAAAGATGTTGCAAAAGATAAAAGAGAATCCTGACAATAATCTGTGGCTGGCAAAGGTCATTCCCAGTTATTAGACTTGAGATAAAAGAGAACATTCTTATGTAGCTCAGCACCAGGAAGCAACCTCACCTGCTTCTGAGGTAGAAGCAGAAGCTCTGTGGCACAAGGACCAAGACCCACAGATGTACAAATGACCTTGTGTTGGATGCGAGAATGCTACACTGATCTATTTTCTTTTACTTTTTTCCCCTCACCTTGCTGATGAAGACAGACCACAAAATCAATAAACTGCAGTGGTGAGTGTTGGCCATGATAGGTACACTAATCTGCTTGCTTTTGAGGTTCAAACCAAGACTGATTTGTCTAAGTTACCTGAAATAATTCCTGCAGTCTACACTCCCCACACAGAAGACACAGACATAAATTTTCTCCCTGTAGATTCAAGCAGTATTCTAGGCACTAAATTCTCAATGTAGAGATGTTGGGGTTTTTTTTCCTCTCTTGAATGTTTTTGAAGCATCTCCTAAAAATCAGTGTTCCTACCCAGAAGCCTTCATCATATTGAAAAATTAAGTCTATGCAAATAGTTTCAATCAGAAGAACAGGGCAGAGCAGTATGAGAGACAGAGGGCTGGCTTGCATTGGACTATGGTCATTTCCTGATTCTGTGTTGTTCTGAAAACCTTTGTTTATCCTCACTGTCCTATGATTTTTTTTATATTTATACTACAAATGATATTAGCAACTACCCCTGGAACTCTTGTGAGAAGTACATAACTTTCAACTTGAAAGCACCCAAAACAGCCGCTACCACAGAGCCACACCATGAAAGTATTTTACATTCTATCATATAGACCCACAGTATGCACTTTAAAAAAGAGAGGACTTCAACACACTAAAAAATTATGACTCTGTAGTCATGGAGTGATGTTGAGTTATAGCAAGGTGACAGCCTGCCTCATCGATATATTGATAAGTTCTAGTTTGTCAAAAATATGTATGTATGTTATTGGTTGGGCTTTGGAATTCTTCTGAGCTTCATTTCCTCCTGAATAAAGAAATGGAGATAAAAACCTAAAGATATAGCACAGGCAAGTGAAACCAAGACCTAAGATGAATGAAAAAAAGGTTATGGGAAAACTGGACTGTGCTCATTAAATGACATTCCCCCCAAAAGAAAGGATTTATACAGAACACCAAGGAAATGGTCTAAGCCATCATCATCCCTATAGAATAGACCATAAAACTGTCAGGAACTGTACCTGAAGAGCACGGGGCAAGACTGGGTTCCAGAAGAAACCAGCTATTAGGATACATCAACTTATATTACAAAACTGGCTGAAGAAAAATGCATTAGAGAAACTATAAACTCCCAAACTTCACAATGTTCATCCACAGCCAAGAATCTAAGCTTCCAGAATCACTGTATAAAAACTCCCACAGAAAACCAATCTTTAATATACTAATAGAAACCTGGGGGAAAAGATGACATATTCTGGAAGAATTTTTAAAAAATAGAACTAATTGGACAGGCATCCTTAATCTTCAAATATTAAATATACTATATTGATGTACTTTGTGAATTTTCATGAGGCTTTTAGGGTGTGTGATACTCTACTAAATTATTTAAAGTCCTGTTTTTTGTTTTTTTAATTTTTAGGGGTTTTTTTTTTGCTTTTATTAGTTTTTTATTGTTTTTAATCACTCTTTAGGGTGAAAATTCTTGGGCTACTAGAGAGAAGGCAGATGTGTTAAACATTAAGATCTTGGTAAAAAATTATGTGTAAAAGGCCAAGCTCTTAGAGCTAAAAATTTTGTATTTTAAAATATTGTTATTATAATATTAAATTATTTTAATAAGAATATGCACCATTTCTGTTAGCACACCCCTGTCATTACAGAATCCAGGATACTGAGGCAAAATTTGAGTTCAAAGCCAGCCTGAGCTATATAGCAAAATCCTGCCATAAATGAATTGTTTAATTAATAGCAGCAAAAGCCACAAGAGAAGAAGAACAAAGACTAGAATCTTAGTCAAAATTTTTCTAGGGTCTAAGAAAATGTAAAAATCATTATATGGTTGTCTACCAAGAATTTCTGCCAACTTTTTAGCTGAAGAAACTGATTTTTGAATCAATATTGCTTGGCCTTAAATATAAGTATCCCAAATAAAAGAACTACTGTAAAATAGCAGAGCTAAATACTAAGAATTGCTTGTTACAAGCTGGTCAAAAATAGAGATGCACTCTCTGTCTTCTCAGAAAGTGCAGTCAATACATGGAGAGGTAATGGAAGTCTCAGTTCCTTATTCATTTCTAAAGCAGTGCTCATCAGATCCTTTGAATGGTTAAAAGTACTTATGTTTAGCAACTTCAGAGGTACCAAATACTTGTAGACAGATAAAGCTCCTGGGTAGATTTAACAGCCATAAAGAGTATTTTTTGATATCTTCATGAATAAGCAAAAGAAATATCAACAACAAAGTAGTAGAATTCAGTAAGTCAGTGAACCCTACAATTTGTGTGGTCAGAAGCTAATAGGTCTTGTTTGGTTTTGTTTCTCTTTCACTGGTTTTCTTGTCCTTGGGTGGGGTGTGTTGGTGAGAGTATCCTAACATACTTCTCCTGTTGTCATGTGGCTATATTCCAAAGGAATTATGGATATAGGCCAAGATCTGAAGTTTATCAAGTAAGAAAATTCATACATGGAAAAGCAGACACAGCTGTAAATTTCAGGTCGTCTTACACTCTGGATTCTGTATGAATAAAGTAGTTAAACATAAATAGCTTATATGCAAAAATCTTACTAGTGAAGCACAATTTTTAAATGAATTTCAAGTCAATGTTCTGTGATAGATAAGACTTTATGGCTTTTGTGCTCACACTAGGTATCAACCTTTAAGCCTGAAGCAACATAGGAGAGTCAGTCACCAGTGTTTTACAAGTCTTAGAATGAAGTATGTACCATATCATCTTAATCAGAATCTGGTGGCAAAGGCGGACTCCACTGAAAAGTGGTTGTAAAATGTGGTTCAGGTTGATTTTAAGACAAAAAATAATTGTTTGGTAAATATCCAGAAATTCTCCATCATAATTGTCCCATCTAGTTACAAGTTATATTCTTCTTACAAAACACATTTACTCTTTTCCTAAAGACGATATTGCAAAGTCATCTCGGGTCACTTTGCCCACTGCAGTGTAGAAAATCTGAGTCATGAACTGCACCAGGACCACAGACAGTTCCCTCTGCTCTGGTCTCAGCACAAATCACCCTATCACATCCAGACAGATTCACAGCCATGGGCCAGCATTTGGAAGACCACAGAGAACATTCCACCTAGTGTGGGGATCTGGAGGTCACAAGGTTATCAATACATAATAAAGATTACACACTGCTGTCAGGAAATCTGAAGACTCCAAGCCCTGGGAATCTCTCTTCTTGATTAGACTGTCGTGACTTGCACCTCACCCACTCACCAGGTGTTGTGGGCAGAGGCCCAAACCTGACTGTGACAAACAAGATCTGTGCCAATGAGATAAGGACATTTTTCTTTACCCTCTAACACTTTTTGGTTGGCTTTATTTTGTTTCCTAAATTCTGGATCCATGACTTCTTTGCCAACATATTTATTTCAAAAACTTCCTGAGTATATGTTATAGATGTCTGTTATCTCCTATTGCCCTGATTGTACCCAAGATGCTAATCTTTCTATCTGTGTCATGATATTGTTTTCTTTCTGCCATCACCTCTTCCCCCTCCACTCTCTCCTTCTCCCTCTTCTACTTTTTTCCTCCTCTTCCTTCTCCCTTTCCTCCTCCTCCTCCTCCCTTTTATATCTTTCCTCTATCTTCTCTCAATTTAAAGGCAGCTACAGTAGAGGCATAGGCTTTAAACAGGAAGGTGATTTTTCTATCTTTTCTGTTGTCAAAGGGTTTAATATTAGTGAACCTTTGTGATTAATAGTTTCTTTAAATTATATCACTGTAGTTTAGCAGAGTCCATATTTTTTACATTGCTGAATCTTGAAATGTATGGAGTCTACATTTTAAGTTATCTAATAATGCAGCTAATTTCTAGGGAGTTTCTCTATTCTGTTTAATATACTTTATTATTAACAAAAGTATTTGTCTTTGAAGCTTGCACCTTAGAAATACAGTCTTAAGGGTATTTGATATGTCCTTTGTAATGGATGACAGCTTGACCAAAAGTGCTGATTCAGAATTTCCATTTGTGCCTGAGCACTGTAATTCATGCATGGATCTGCTCTTGTAGAACATGTCTCAACTCTAATCACAGGTCATCTGTGATGTATGGACTTGCCACTCTCCCATAACATGGGCATTTCTTGGCTTAGCTAGTCAATTGGGAACACAGAACCTACAAATGAATAAAACTCGTGATAAAAATTCTCCCTCAACAGCCTCAGTAGCACCTTCATTTGTTTTCTGAGCTAGGCAATAGGGAACATTTTCTCCTTGCCTCCTAATTATTATTTGCAGATCTCACCATCTAGTTCTAGTGGGCAACCAAAAGTTACGGTAAATGCCTATATGTTTGGAGGCCTCAGAGACTTCCTTAAATATTCACTAGTAGGATGCAGTTCACACCTGGTACTGTATATTTTGCTTAGTAAGCCATAGTTTTAGGAGCAGCATTGCCTATACACATAGGGCATATATATTTACAGTCTGCAATATTTTATTTTATTTTAGGATTAGGTCACCCATTAACAACCTTTCTTCTGGCTCTTTCATTCATCCTGTGTTCAGTTGACACTCTTCTACCTCTTCCCCATTTTCTTGCCTCTTTCCTTCCTTAAATTCTACCTTCTTGCTATCCCCATAAGTTTTCTTTTTACAAGTATATTTTATTTCCAGCCCGCATGCTTAAAGCTTCTTTTCCTTGCCTAGATGCCAGGTTTTATACCCACTCATTGACACTTACATGCACATCTGTAAAAAGTAGCAACTCTAACCTGTGTTGCCTCACTTAAAACATTACTTCTTGGTCCATCAATTTTCCTACTGGTTTAATAAACTTATTTTCCTTTGCAGGTGAACATGTATGCACCACATTTTCATTATCTACCCATCAGTTATGAGCATCTAGGCTCATTCTATTTGATTGCTATCGTAAAAATAGCAGTCAAAAACATGGATGAGCAAGTATCCCTGTGGTGGGAGGCAGAGTCCTTTGGGCATGTGTCCAAAGCTGGTCAGACAATAGTTCTATTTTTTGCCTTTGAAAATTCACCACAATGACGTCAATACTGGCAGTGCCAATTTATATTGCTATCAACAGTGAATAAGCATTCTTCACTCTTTATATCCACACCGGTATTTGCCATTTGATGTCTTGATAATGTCCATGCTATCTCTCTTCAAAGTAGTTTTAACATAAGTCTTCGTGTGTGTGTGTGTGTGTGTGTGTGTGTGTGTGTGTGTGTGTGTGCGAGCGCATGCACATGTGTCTTATAAGTATTGTATACTTGTGAATATGGAGTGGGTAGAAGTTGATATCAGGTATCTTTGCTCAATTTCTTTCCATTTTGTTTACTAACACAGTTGTCTCTCGCTGACTTTTGTGTGGGAATTATTTTTTGGTTATTTTATTTATTTACATTTCAAATGACCCCATTCCAGACTCCCATCCCAGACTCTCATCCCATCCCCATTCCCCTTTGCCCCTAAGAGGGTCCTCCACCACCCACCCAACCACCCACCCACTCTTGCTTCACTGCTCTAGCATGTCCATATTCTGGAGCATCCAGCCTCCAAAGGACAAAGAGCCTCCCCTCCCATTGAGGCCAGGCCAATCCTCTGCGACATATGTAGCTGGAGCCATGGACCCATCCTTGTGTACTCTTTTGGTGGTGGTTTAGTCCCTAGGAACTCTGGGTGGTTCTGGTTGGTTGATATTGTTGTTCTTCCTATGTGATTGCCATCTCCTTCAGTTCCTTCAGTCCTTCCCCTAGCTATCCAGTTGGGGTCCCTGGGCTCAGTCCAATGGATGGCTGTTAGTATATGTATTTTTCAGGTGCTGGAAGAGCACCTTAAAGGACAGCTATACCAGGCTTCTGTATGAAAGTACTTCTTGGCATCAGCAATAGTGCTGGAGTTTCGGATCTGCAAGTAGGATGGTTTCCAAGGTGGGGCGATCTCTGGATGGCCTTTCCTTCGGGCTCTGCTCCATTTTTTGTCCCTGCATTTCCTTTGATATGGTAATTTTTTATCCTGTTAGAAATGGCTTTGAGTTCTAGAAGTTTCCTAGAGAAATCTTTAAGATTTTTTTTTCAGTTCTCTTTTTTTTTTGTAATTATTTTTTTTATTCGATATAATTTATTTACATTTCAAATGATTTCCCCTTTTCTAGCCCCCCACTCCCCGAAAGTCCTGTAAGCCCCCTTCTCTTCCCCTGTCCTCCCACCCACCCCTTCCCACTTCCCCGTTCTGGTTTTGCCGAATACTGCTTCACTGAGTCTTTGCAGAAGCAGGGGCCACTCCTCATTTCTTCTTGTACCTCATTTGATGTGTGGATTATGTTTTGGGTATTCCAGTTTTCTAGGTTAATATCCACTTATTAGTTGAGTGCATACCATGATTCACCTTTTGAGTCTGGGTTACCTCACTTTGTATGATGTTCTCTAGCTCCATCCATTTGCTTAAGAATTTCATGAATTCATTGTTTCTAATGGCTGAATAGTACTCCATTGTGTAGATATACCACATTTTTTGCATCCACTCTTCTGTTGAGGGATACCTGGGTTCTTTCCAGCATCTGGCAATTATAAATAGGGCTGCTATGAACATAGTAGAGCATGTATCCTTATTACATGGTGGGGAATACTCTGGGTATATGCCCAAGAGTGGTATAGCAGGATCTTCTGGAAGTGAGGTGCCCAGTTTTTGGAGGAACTGCCAGACTGATTTCCAGAGTGGTTGTACCAATTTGCAACCCCACCAGCAGTGGAGGAATGTTCCTCTTTCTCCACACCCTCTCCAACACCTGCTGTCTCCTGAATTTTTAATCTTAGCCATTCTGACTGGTGTAAGATGAAATCTCAGGGTTGTTTTGATTTGCATTTCCCTAATGACTAATGAAGTTGAGCATTTTTTAAGATGCTTCTCTGCCATCCGAAGTTCTTCAGGTGAGAATTCTTTGTTTAACTCTGTACCCCATTTTTAATAGGGTTGTTCGGTTTCCTGGAGTCTAACTTCTTGAGTTCTTTATATATATTGGATATTAGCCCTCTATCTGATGTAGGATTGGTGAAGATCTTTTCCCAATTTGTTGGTTGCTGATTTGTCCTCTTGATGGTGTCCTTTGCCTTACAGAAACTTTGTAATTTTATGAGGTCCCATTTGTCAATTCTTGCTCTTAGAGCATACGCTATTGGTGTTCTGTTCAGAAACTTTCTCCCTGTACCGATGTCCTCAAGGGTCTTCCCCAGTTTCTTTTCTATTAGCTTCAGAGTGTCTGGCTTTATGTGGAGGTCCTTGATCCATTTGGATTTGAGCTTAGTACAAGGAGACAAGGATGGATCAATTCGCATTCTTCTGCATGCTGACCTCCAGTTGAACCAGCACCATTTGTTGAAAAGGCTATCTGTTTTTCCACTGGATGTTTTCAGCCCCTTTGTCGAGGATCAAGTGGCCATAGGTGTGTGGGTTCATTTCTGGATCTTCAATCCTGTTCCATTGATCCTCCTGCCTGTCACTGTACCAATACCATGCAGTTTTTAACACTATTGCTCTGTAGTATTGTTTGAGGTCAGGGATACTGATTCCCCCAGATTTTCTTTTGTTGCTGAGAATAGTTTTAGCTATCCTGGGTTTTTTGTTGTTATGAGTAGAACAATCTCATCTACAGGAAAGAATATTTTCTTTCTATTGAGATCCCTTTTATTTCCTTTTCTTCTCTTATTACTCTGGTGAATATTTCAAATGGTATATTGAATAGGATCTGATAGAATGGACACCTTTGCTTCAGTCTTGGTCTAAGTTAATGTTGGGGGCCATTTTAGCTTCAGGTACTCCATCTTGTATATAGTCTCTATCTTGTACTAGGCTGAATTCTAAAATAAGGATAAATTCACCCAAACAACTTTTGGTCTCATGTTCTTTCAATGAGCTTAGGCCATGCTAACTCACCCTATGCTTTGCTAGTTAGCACCTAGTCAGGACTGAAACCCAGCCACTACTAATGAGGCTCAGATTGACTGGTCTCTCTCTAGATGAAATTATCAGAGGAAGCCATCTAAGGTACTTGACAGGTAATAACCCACTCAAGATACCAGGTGTCAAAAACAATTGGAAACTTAAAATATTCATGTACCTATCCCTGCCCCTACAAAACCTAATTTGTGTGTGTGTGTGTGTGTGTGTGTGTGTGTGTGTGTGTTTTACTTTAAAAGGTTGCTCTGTTCTGACCACACTTCCCAATACACACACACACACATACATACGGTTTGGATCTTGAACTCAGCAATCTCCCTGCTACATCAGTTTCTGAATAAATGCACTTTTGCTGGCTTGAACTTGGTTCTTGTAGTAGACTATTTCCCAAATTATTGAACCCTAATATTAGAATGCTTAAGTTTTCTTATATTTATCATGAAAGTTTTAGTTATAGGTTTTCATATATAGCCTTTACTGTATTGAGATATATATTCTCTCTAGCCTTGAGTCCCCAGAACTTTTAATATTTTCTTAGCCTGTAAAATTTCAAATCAGTTTATGTCTTACTAAATATTAAAATAAATTAATATCCAATTCTAAGTATTATCATGAATAAAAAATTATATATTCCAAATTCCAACAAGGAGAAGAGTTAGTTATGAGAATCTAACTTATAAGCATTTAAAATTACTTGCCTAAGGAAGAAAGCAGAAGAGAGAAGAAAAATTTGAAGCTCTATGAGAGAATTCTGGAAGCTAACCTTAGCAAGCATGCTACCTATCCTCACCATTCAGCTAGAGTCTTGAGGCTTCTTTTGACAAGTAAAACAAGAGTTGTTGCTTACCAACTATTTTGATGAATGGAATATATGTTTGGTAAAGTTACTTGCCCCTGTGTGTGTATCATTTAAATATTTTCAACAATCCACTCTGCAGGGAAACTCTGGTAGATAGAAAGTAACAAATCACAATAACTTCAAGAAGTCCATGAAACTGATCAGATTCACTAGGCTGCTCACTCATCAAGAGTAAACAGTAAAGATGCAGAGTCACTTTTAAACAAAAATGCCTCAAAAAGACTGAGACACCCAGTCACCTGGAATAATTGAGCCAACCTGTTGACCTGCCTGCAGGCTGTGCATTATAAGCCAGGTTTCCAGTTTTTGTGACCTGTCAATCATTCTGGGGTGGCAATGAAGTTGTCTTTGTATCATTTCTTTATATATATATATATATATATATATATATATATATATATATATATATATATTCTATATTCTTTGTTTACATTCCAAATGATTTCCCCTTTCCCAGATCCCCCCTCCCCATATATCCCATAAACCTTTACAGGGAAGTAATACTTCACTGATATTTCTGCAAGTAATCCCAATAAAATTCATGGCTTCACCAAGTTGGACATTGGTGGGATACATACTCTGATCTGTTATGGTGCAAAAGGCATGTGTGCATCTGTGTGTGTATGTGTGTGTGTGCGTGTGTGTGTGTGTGTGTGTATAAGTGTGTGTGTGTATGAGTGTGTGTGTGTGTTGTGTCTACCTATTGAAAAGTCTATCACACAACATAATTGGCACCTGAACAGGGACCCAGCAGAACTAACAATGTGTTTGAGAGGAGTGAGTGCATGGACCTGGTAACAAGTAGCAAGGGATGTAATTGAGATGTGTGTTAATCTTTTTGTTATTGCAGCAGTTGTGTGGTTTTTGCTATGGCCAGTGAGATATGGAACCATGGTCTATCCTGGTCCCAATAACAGCTTTCATCTATGTGGTATAGGGTGACATGCCTAATTTATTAGTGGGGCTCATCACATGAATATAGAAATCTTTTGAAAACTGTTAAAGTTTGGGGGGATTTTAATCTTTGAAATTAGCACAGAAGGTCATGACTGTTGGGAAGCAGTAGTAGTGTTGCCAGGCCTTCAGGGTAGGTAGTAAGAAATGCATAGCACTATGATAGTAGCTAAACAGGAGCTTGCTTGTGTAAGAAGGAGTTATAACAGGAAAGGAAGACTTGGCTAAGCTCATCCATGTTAGGCTTGGATTTGGCAATTAAATTAAAGAATGAGATAGAGATGATAAAAGTAATATAAGATGCCCTTTAGGTCTGACATTCAGTAGAAAAGAGGGAAAATCTGTAACCCAACATGCATGTGGGCCTTAGCATTAGCCCCTTACAGGAAACTGGGTGATGAAGAAATAGTCCACACTTGAAAGATTGGAATTTCAGAAGAGTCTTAAACCATCAATGAATGCCTGCCGTTGCCTGGCTTGTGACATTGTGGGGCATGGTAGTGAATGGGAACATCCTGACTGTTGTGGAGGCAGAAAGAGTGAATAATAACCACCTATCCTTCCTTAAAGCAAAGGCTGCATAACCTGTGACACTATGAGGGAAATCAGTCTGAGATGGGCCAGTTCATCAGAGTCCTTAGGAATACTTGGTTACATCAGGGTTGGAGGACCATAGAGGAAGGAAGAGTGGGTGGTACACAGGGGACTAGGAATGTAAAAAGCTGTGCTTGAGTCTTAGTTTACCTGGCAAGATAGACCCACCACAGTGGGGTTAAAGAAAAGGCCCATTGAGCAAGGATCTCAAGGCTGGTATGGGGCTGTAGTGGCTTTTCTATATACACTTTTGTGGGGCAAGATTTTTAAAAAGGAGACTTTGGCAAATCTAAGTGACTTAGACCAGCATGTAAGAGTTTATGTACAGTATGAGTGCAGCCCAGAGGAGGTAAGGAAAAGGAGAAGTCGAGGAGATCTGTATGGGTTACCTGGTGACAGATGTGACAAACTCTGTGTGGAGCTGGAGTTTCTAAGTCAAACACTAAAAGAAAATAGAACTCTGTGTTAGGGGGCTTCCAGGAAGCTGCAAAGCCATATGGGTAATTCACAGAAGACATTCAACATAGAACTATGTATGCAAAGATCATCAAGTCTGCCTAAGGAAGGATAATTATCTCCCAAGATAAAGGAGGGTATGCTGGGCATACAGATAGTTTGGCCTGCTAGGGATAGTAGAAAGACAGCAACTACAGCCTCAGCTACATGCCAGTTCAGGATCTTTTAGGACCCAGGAATCCAGCAGAGTCAAACTTCCCTCTTCATCCTTGGTAAGGTTGAGCAAATTAAGTCAGGCCTAGTGAGTTTACCAGAGGAAAAGAAATATAAAATGAGGAACAATCTGGCCCTAAAGAAATTTTGAAAGAAAATCTCAAAACGTATTATACATAGCAGAATTATATTCTATTGCAAAAGGATGAGATTGAGACAATTCATCATGCAGGAATTTTTTTCTGAGGTCAGCATCTTACATCTTGGATGGAAATCTGACAGACGAAAAAATAATAATAATAAAATAAAATCCACATTTATAGGGAGGTGAAACATCAGGCTGTTGTGAGTAGAAGGTGAACCACTTCGTAATTTAGAGAAATTCATCAACCACAGGAAATAAACAATTCAAAAGATTCAGGAAGTCCCTGAAACTGACCAAAAACACTGGTTTCTTCCCGCCTAAACATATATAAGTTATAACTACTACTGAAGTCACTCTCAAATAACTCAAGCCACAGAGAACAGCTGAGCTCCCTAGAAAAATAGACCAACTTATCTGCTTGAAAGAAAGCCAGACTACCCTCAAATGCCAAAGTTACTCTTCAACCTGTTGAGTTCCATGCATGTCACTCAAAATTTCCAACTTTTGTTTAGCTGCCAGGTATACTGAGATGGGTTTTTATGATGCATCTGTCTTTGGCTCATTTCTGCTGCTGTAAGTAAACCTTCACATATATTATTATAAATAATTTCAACAAATTCATTAGAACACCAAGTTGGGCTTTGGATCATTGCTACTTTTTTCTCTGAGGTTAGATATTTGTTCACTTCTCCACAGGAATAGGGTGACATGGAATAATAGAAAGTAAATAATTTACCAGAGATCATTTTGTTAGGTAAAAGAATCTAGATTCAAAAGACAAGCAGCACATGCATTATTATATATGCAAAATCTAGATTTAAATTTATATATGTGTGTGTATGTGTGGTTAAGTAGGGATGTGTATGCATACAAAACATGTGAAAATAGAGCATTGTAAGAGAAAAGAAAATGGCTCAAGGAAGGGGAAGCGAACTAAGAGAGGGGCATGAAATCTATCTGATACAAAGGTAGAATCAGAAGGCTACAAAAAGAGTGGGGTAGGCGGTGAGAAAGCAGCAAGTTAGAACAAGGTATCCCCATGCATATACAGAATATCAGGATGAAGGCCGCTGTTCTGCATGGGCCTGCTGGATGAGGCAATTACTTCCTGCAGCTAAGAAAAGCTGGCCACTTGCTTCCTGAAAAGGTCAGCTATAATTTCTGCAATTAGTTACTCTTGTTTTCCTTTTCAAACTTCCACTTTTCAACTTCTCTGGCTATCTTTGTCTCAGAAACTAACCAGGTTCTGAGAACTCCCCACCAGTGCCAACCCTGGTATCCTAATTTAAGCCTGCATCTCTTTGAAAGGAAAATAAGATTTATTTCTAATTTCCTACTTGAGCTTTTGTAAAGTGGGTTCTGTCTCAGCCAGAGCAGCTGTATTAGTCCATCTTATGTTACTTTAACAGATTGTCTGAGTCTGTGTCCCTTATGAAATCAAGGAGCTGAATTATTCTCCCTGCTCATGTGCTTCAAGATGGTGCCAGTATTATTGCAGCTATGTTGAGGGGCCTCATCAAAAATGGCAATATAGTTGGAATACATAAACTGACTTTGTTGACAGCAATCAATTCAGCATCACTGAGCCCTACCTTAGTTCCTTCCAGAGACCATGGCCCAGTGATCCATCTATCTTCTTTATCTCTTGAGAGTTTCATAGTAGCCTCCACCTCTACTATACTGAGCTTCTAACACAAGAGTCCTAAGAGAAGTGTAATGGAGCTGAATCCTCCCACTATGCATGGCTACATTGAATCAGAACAGTTTAAATCATCACTCATGAATCAGACCTATTAATATTTCTTACTGGCAGAGATGGAGGTGGGAACTTATAAGAGTCATGAGGATTGTAAACCTTTACCCAAACCTCTCAAGACTCTTTCCTTTCCTAAAGTAACACAGGATATAAACAATTGACCAGTGTAGGATTCTACAGTGGCTTAATTATTGCTTAGAAGTTTCCCTAGGAGATTTTCAGAGGTTTAACTGCCTCTGGTTTTAACATGTTTCTTGAAGCAATCTCCAAAAAGATATTGATTCATGAGGCTGCATTTAGATTAAATTGTTCTTTGATCTGTTTGGGTCCTCACTATGTAGGGTGAATAAACATTTTGTACATCCTGCCTCAGGGAAAGACACAAGGGTGTGCTACACTTAAACAATACCCAATTCATGAATTAATTTATGACTGTCATCCTGACCTTTCGCTTCACCATCTTAGTCCAAATGAGCCGTTTTATATTTATATGAACTTACCAACCAGCTTCCTATCTATCAGAACTCTTAATGTTTACTATACTGAGTAGTACTTTACAAATACTTCCATCATTGCTTAAATATAATCTAATCAGATATGTGTTTTCAGACTCCAGCACTATAAACTGCTCTGTGGCCTTTCTACTTAATCATTCTGTATCAGTTCCTGCCAAGTGAAAATAAGATGTCCTTTGTCTGTTTCTACTAATGACTAATGAGATGGTAAACTCAAAAAAGAAAAAGAATGAAAGAAAAAAAAAAGAATGACTCTCTTCTCAGTAGTTTGCTCTGTACCTGGAGATCTCATCTACATTTTATTAGGTTTCAGTAAGATTAAAATAAAGAGTTGATCATAAAAGCTATGATATGTGAAAAACAAGAAGAAACTATCTGCAATTTGAGTGTGAGTATAGACAGAAGCTGAGGAGCTTGTAAGGATAATATTTTAAGAATGTATCTAAGAACCTCACGGAGAAAACAAAAGATGGAAGCTTTTCTTCTTTTAGCATGAAAACTTTCTAGTAAATTGGCTAAGTATAATGAAATACTTGGGAAAAGAGTTGCTAGCATGGCTTTTAAGTACTCAAGAACAGTATGAATTTTAATTTTATAAAAAATTCTTCATATACAATATCTCACATAAATGTTCGTTTCCATTTCTGAAGGATATGATATTCAATAGTGAAAGGAAAGAGAGGCAGGGATGATAGATAGATAGATAGATAGATAGATAGATAGATAGATAGATTATGGATGGATGGACGGCTGGCTGGATGGATGGGTGGATGGATGGGTGGATGGATGGATGGATGGATGGATGACAGAATATTCCACTAAGAGAATTAGGAAGAGAAAGAGAAGCTGAGTTGGAGGACCGCATTTGCTTGGCTACCTGGCAGTCAGTTTTCCATGTAGGTAGTTTATATTTTGTTTATTTATTTATTTAATATTTCAGCTATATGAATCCTAGCCAAATTTTAAGGCATGAAGCTTTTGAATGGAAGAGTTCCACCTCCCCAAATTTACATAGAAAGTTAAGAAGGGCTCCGAGGATAGAGAACACTTGCCTGGTCTAGGCATGGTTCAGTTCCCAGTTTTGCAAATTATATATTAATAAATAAGTGAAAGAATCATCTTTAAGTCCAGGGGTTTGTATTAAATACGTGTGTGTGCACATGTAAGTTCACACATAAAGGTGTATGTGAATAACATGGTACAGAGAGCAATCTGTTTCCAATGAAGCATGCAAGTTGCTCTCCCAAAGCACGGGAGCCTGGAAAACAGAATCTTTTGTTCCTGGGAATTCATCTTGTTATCTTTTACAATTGGTTTCACTCCCAGCAGCAGTGAATAAATACCTTTATTTTGTCTGTAGCATTTTATTCTCCCTATTACAGCACTTACACCACTTATTACCGAATCCTCTGTTTCTGGTTGACTTTATGATCCAACTTCTCCAATAAAAGTTTTATAGCAGGAGTCTAATGAATTACACCCTACAGACAAGAAAGTAAACTGGCCTGCTTCAAGCTTCAGAGCTGCAGGAACGAGCTCTGTGGATTTACTGCAGACCTCTTCAGGGCTCCAACGAGGGCACTGATTGCGCTGTTTCCAGGCTTTCTTTACAACATTTTTGGAGGCAGGAGCTGCTAATATCTGTTCCACCTGAATGACAGAAAGTTGGGGGCTCATATAGCGAAAAGCAATGGATCTAATAATACGAGCACCACAGAAAATTGGTTGTGCAGGCCATGTTAAGGATAGTGCCAACGTGGGTGTAGACTGCTTGTACTGTAATTATGTCAAGGAAAACAAGAAGGTAGTAGGCATCAGATAGCCCTCCTGAAAACAGAGCACTCTCAAAGGCATGAGCATCTATGTGCAGGGCCTTAAGGGTCCCTGAAGGCAAGCAGTACTCAGGAAAGCAGAAGACATTCCTCAAATATCAAAGAGCCCAAGGGAAGAAACCAAATGTAGCTATAAAATAAGACGCTGTTTTTTTTCCCACTTAAATTCTAGATGGAGTTATTAGATTTATTTGTTTTTTATAGATCTGAAGAGGATTGGTGGACTGGTATGTACACAGCTCTCATCAATTTTCCCAAAAGATATATTAAAGTTCTGAAGAGTTCCTGCTTTATGTTTAGATAAAGAAAAAAATAGAAAATGTGATAAAAATTTAATAATATTTTACATGATTAATCAATGACATATTTTATTGGTATAGAGGTAGCTATTTTCTATACATAATTTATCAAGTAATAACTTTGCAGCTGACAATTTTGTCTGAGGGATTTTAAATGTAAATGAAACAATACAGGTGAGAAACACAGGTGGGAAGTTACTAAGCTATTCCAGTTCTAAATAAATATATTTATATCACCCTTTTAAAGATGAGAAATTAATTGGATGATGCATATAGTTTTTATAATTGAAGTGAACACTATAGTTTAGAAGTAAGAAGTTTGAAGACATCAAAGTATAAGGAAACTTTAACACATTATGTTAATAATAATCTCTTTCCCCCATACCCCCAAAACTGAAATATATAACACAAATATTATTTGTCTACAACACTCAAACTCTGTCTTAGAAGATTTTGATTTTCTGTGATATTTCTGTTTATAAAGGCTGACTTATACAATATTTTAGAAGCATTTCAGTTTAGAAATTTGTTTGTTTTTTATCTTGATACCATTCTAAGTAATTTACTATTTAAGTACTTTTGTACAAAAGGGGGTTTTCTCTTGTGTAAAATATTTTCATTTTCATTATAAAAAAGACTGCATCTCCCTAGAAGAACTATGACATTTGAAATTCTTTGCAATTGAAATTTTTGGACAGTTTCTTACGTGTACATAATGCATTCTGTTGTGCTCCCTCTGCTCCATCTCTTACCTTCTTGCGGGCAACCTCTGTCCTCTCCACACCTGCCCACAGGCCATTTCCCAACATCTGTGCCTTTTGTTTTGTTTTATGGCCCATGGAGTTAACCAGGCATTTCTAAGTGACCATGGACATGGAGCTATCCATGGAACCTGGTGAGACTGCCATCAGGAACGCATGGGAGGATGATGGTTACCCCTCCCCTGACTGATGAGGTCCCCACACCCCCTGGCCCATCCTCTGTAGGGAAAACTGGCGGGATGGGGCGGAGTTGTAGGGAAAGTGGGCGGGCCAGCCTGCCTCCCCGTGTAGGTATGGCGGGCTCCAGTGTATCTATAGAGTATCTATAGACTATAGAGTATCTATAGACTCTCCGGCTAAGGGGGAAAGTCTTTGCCCAGAATGTGGGGCGTTCTGGCACAGGTCCCGTGTACCTGTTGAGGAAGTCAGCCTGGGCGGGAGAGTCTTTGGTCTAGTCTGAGATGCTGAGGTCAATTCCATTGCTCCTACACAGCAGGTTTTGATAAGAAGAGGCAGCACATAGTTTCAAAGCTTTATTATAGAGAATTAGAAAAAGAAAAAGAGATAGAGAAGTAAAGAGAAAAAGATAGAGAAGTAAAGAGAAAAAGAAAAGATAGAGAGGTGAGAACTGGTCTTGACCACATGGAAAGAGGGGAGAAGAATGGGAAGAGAGAGTGAACAAGGAGATGAGAGACAAGAGAGTGAAAAGAGAAGGGAAGGGGCAAACTGAGTCTTTTATAGTAGACGGGCCTACCTAGCTGTTGCCAGGTAACCGTGGGGTGGGGCAAACCTGGCTGTTGCCAGGTGACTGTGGGGGTGGAGTCCAGCCAGAAGGATCCCACAGGGTTATGTCCAACAATCCTCCACTAGATGTTGACAGGTTCCATCTTAATGCAGATATGAAAGAGGCAACAAGAGCTTCTCCGAGTACATGATTGCATCTACCAAGTCATTTCCCCAAAACAACCATCATTCATTCTTTCTCTATTTCAGACCTCACATTCTTTCTGCTCCCTTTTCTCTGATGTTCCTGAGCTCTAGAGGGGTTGTTATAAATTTCCTGTTTGGGGCCATGCACTCAGTCAGCTTGTATTCCTTGTATACTAGATTCTCTTCTGCAATCACCACCATTCAATATAAAGAGATGGGTTGTTTTGTTTTGTTCTGAATAAGCCTGAACATAGCAATAGTTTACAAGTTATAAATATAAGCACTTAGAAGTCAGTTCAACGCTATATCAATTTAGAGACACAATAGTAGCAATTTCTTTTCAAACACTGTGACCTCTCCATCTGTGTTTTATTGTCTAGTCAGCGAGTCGGGCGTGAATTTACTAAGGTGGAAAAGGCCAAAGACATTTGGTTGCTCCCATAAAAGTCTGTCATAGCCAGTCCACTATTATGACGGCAGGAACGTGACTTGTGAGCTGTTATTATTTGTGGAGGTCACATCTCTCTAAGAACATGGGTTCCACCCTCCACTGGAACAGTCAGCATGGCGCCTTCTCGCCACCAGGGAGACGGCGGAGCTCAATTCCATGAATCCCCTCAAGATCTTTCTTTTCTGCCTCTTCTCACAGTGTTCTCAAATAAGCAGCTTATGAGTTCACAGTTTTTTATTTGCTCCACAATTTTTCTCTGTTGTTCTCCATTACAGCTTTATCTCATGCAATGAGATATATATGTAACAATATCTATATATATTGTTTTAGCCCTTTGAAGTTTTTTGAAACTAAATAAATTTCATTGTTAACCTGCTGATTTTGACTATTTTTTGCCCTAATTAGAGCAGACTCTTCTTTATATTTTCCTGTTGTTCCTGAGCTTCTTTAAGATAATTAGTATTTTGTTTGTTTGTTTGTTTGGATGTATGGGTTGGTTTCATTTTTTTTTTCTTTGTTTTTGATTTTTAGAGACCAGGTCTCTCTTTGTAGCCATTGGAACTCACTCTATAGACCAGGCTGGCCTCAAACTCAGAGATCTGTCTGTTTCTGCCTCCCAAGTGTTGCATTTAAAGGTGTGAACCTCCATTACCCAGCTTAAGATAATTATTTTTTAATTCTTAGATTTCTCTTAGTTTTCTGAATGGAAAAATAATTGAAATAAAGATTTATGATTCTCTTCTCCTCATATAACCACAATACCTTTCTATTGTATCATTTTGTTTAGTTTTAATTTTGATTTTATCAAAAAAAATAAAATAAAATAAAAAAAATTAAAAAAAAATTGATTTTATCTGTGTGGGTGTTTTACCTACAAGTATATCGGTGTATCACTTGTATACCTGTTGCCAACATAGACCAAAAGAGGGTGTTTGCTTCCCAAGAACTGAACTTGCAGGCAGTTGTGAGTCACAGTGTACACTCTGGGGATCTACTCTGGGACCTCTAGAATAGCAGCCAATGTTCTTAATTACTGAGCCAACTCTCCAGTTCCACATACCAATACCTTTAAAGGTTCATTATAATATATGAAGTAAATAAAACATACTAAATTCATATAACTTAATTCCTTATGGATTTATTTATTTAAAACCATTCAAGAACATGCGCAATCACACTGGATTTGGTACTGAAATGATAGAAATTAACCCTAATTCCTCTAGTAAGGGTTTTGTGTTGAATTAATTCATATTTTATAAACTTTACAGATATGTTTCTTCTTAATACATGGTTTTCAAAGCCTAATTTTTCCATTCAATAATTAAAATTTGAAAACATTTCCAATAATAATAAAATTATTATTATGCCAGGATTAGGTTACAGCTAATCAATACAAAGAATCACTACAAAGTTTGGAGAATTTGATACTGTTAAACTGTAAATGCTTAAATTATATAACTGTAAATGCATTTAATATAGTTACAAAAGTAAAAGCATTTGATACAATATTGCAAACAAATTTTCAAGTGATAATAGTTATAAAATGTTCATGTACAATACACTTAAAATTAGAAATATTTATTATTCTAGTCTCCAAAACAATATCAAGTTCTTTACAAAAATTGTTACATTTATTATTTGAAATGAAATGACTTGCTTGACTTTGGAGTTCTATGCTACTTCTATATTCAAACTTATTTTTCCTAGTATCTTTTGACTCTAAAAGTAAAACTGTGTCAGTGGTTAAGTATTAATTGTCAATTTGATAGGATCTAGAAAGGCCTGACAGTTAGGCCTTTGGGTATTTTGGTAAGTAGTTATCTAAACTGTGTAAATTATATCATTACATTTGGCGAGACCCACTCACTGTGGGTGGTGCCATTCTCCAAATTCTGTCCTGAAGAAATGCAGGACAGAATTTCTCTCTCTGTACCTGACCATGGATGCAACCTAATTAGTTGCTTCAAGGTTTCTCTCATGACAGACCATATACCCTTGAACTGTGAGCCAAATTAAATTATTTCTTAAGTTAAGTGTTGAAGTACTTTGTCAGAGCACCAAGAAAAACAAACAAAAAACAAACAAACAAAAAACAAAAATATGATACAAGTTAGAGCCAAGAAGTTGGAGGACAGTGCTGTGATAAACTGGCCTAGAAGCTATCCATCCCTGTGATGTTTTGCCAAGAATCTGGTTTCATTCTGTCTGGTCCTGAGACCCTAATCAAAAGTTGAACTTAAAGATGATGAGCTAACTAATCATGTAATAGAAGAAATTTTAAGATAGGGGAGCATTCAGGTTGCTGCTGAGAAAGAAGCTGTGATTGTTAAGGAAATCAGACCATGGGAGAAAAGCCCAGCAAAGATGCCACAGGGCAAACTCTACCCATTATGCATTCCATCCTTCCTTTAAAGGAAGAAAGCTAAGAGGAATGGACTCCCTGTTCCTTTGAAGTAGCAACCTTAAGAAAATGGTTTTTCATTGTTTAAACACAGAAATTAACACAGCTGTGAACCAATGGAGTTAGACAATTGATAAGCAGATACTGAAACTGGCATCACCATCTTGTAATTAATGGTTTTACAGAAACCATTATAGATTGTACAGACTTAGGAGCTTTGTTCCACAGTTTAAATACAAATGAAGCCAAGAAATGTGTAATAAGGTCAAAGTTCTGGCCAGGAGGTGCTAAGGGGCTGCTGGGTAAAACTGCAAAGAGGAGTTGCAGTAAAGATTACAGCATGTTAGAGATGCCAGAACTGCGATCCATGGATCAACCAGATAAAGCCAGTGTGGGAGAGAATTCCTATGAGCCCAGGGCAGCCAAGGTGGAGAGGTATGTCTACACAAGGCTTCTTTTGGACCTTGGTTGATTACACTTCTTTTTTTTTTTTTATTCGATATAATTTTTTATTTACATTTCAAATGATTTCCCCTTTTCTAGCCCCCCACTCCCCGAAAGTCCCGTAAGCCCCCTTCTCTCCCCCTGTCCTCCCACCCACCCCTTCCCACTTCCCCATTCTGGTTTTGCGGAATACTGCTTCACTGAGTCTTTCCAGAACAAGGGGACACTCCTCCTTTCTTCTTGTACCTCATTTGATGTGTGGATTATGTTCTGGGTATTCCAGTTTTCTAGGTTAATATCCACTTATTAGTGAGTGCATACCATGAGTCACATTTTGAGTCTGGGTTACCTCACTTAGTATGATGTTCTCTAGCTCCATCCATTTGCCTAAGAATTTCATGAATTCATTGTTTCTAATGGCTGAATAGTACTCCATTGTGTAGATATACCACATTTTTTGCATCCACTCTTCTGTTGAGGGATACCTGGGTTCTTTCCAGCATCTGGCAATTATAAATAGGGCTGCTATGAACATAGTAGAGCATAGTAGAACATAGAGTATCCTTATTACATGGTGGGGAATCCTCTGGGTATATGCCCAGGAGTGGTATACCAGGATCTTCTGGAAGTGAGGTGCCCAGTTTTCAGAGGAACTGCCAGACTGATTTCCAGAGTGGTTGTACCAATTTGCAACCCCACCAGCAGTGAAGGAGTGTTCCTCTTTCTCCACACCCTCTCCAACACCTGCTGTCTCCTGAATTTTTAATCTTAGCCATTCTGACTGGTGCAAGATGAAATCTCAGGGTTGTTTTGATTTGCATTTCCCTAATGACTAATGAAGTTGAGCATTTTTTAAGATGCTTCTCCACCATCCGAAGTTCTTCAGGTGAGAATTCTTTGTTTAACTCTGTACCCCATTTTTTAATAGGGTTGTTTGGTTTTCTGGAGTCTAACTTCTTGAGTTCTTTATATATATTGGATATTAGCCCTCTATCTGATGTAGGATTGGTGAAGATCTTTTCCCAATTTGTTGGTTGCCGATTTGTCCTCTTGATGATGTCCTTTGCCTTACAGAAACTTTGTAATTTTATGAGGTCCCATTTGTCAATTCTTGCTCTTAGAGCATACGCTATTGGTGTTCTGTTCAGAAACTTTCTCCCTGTACCGATGTCCTCAAGGGTCTTCCCCAGTTTCTTTTCTATTAGCTTCAGAGTGTCTGGCTTTATGTGGTGGTCCTTGATCCATTTGGAGTTGAGCTTAGTACAAGGAGACAAGGATGGATCAATTCGCATTCTTCTGCATGCTGACCTCCAGTTGAACCAGCACCATTTGTTGAAAAGGCTATCTTTTTTCCATTGGATGTTTTCAGCCTCTTTGTCGAGGATCAAGTGGCCATAGGTGTTTGGGTTCATTTCTGGATCTTCAAACCTGTTCCATTGATCCTCCTGCCTGTCACTGTACCAATACCATGCAGTTTTTAACACTATTGCTCTGTAGTATTGCTTGAGGTCAGGGATACTGATTCCCCCAGAATAAAATTCTTGCCAACCAAATCCAAGAACACATCAAAATGATCATCCACTATGATCAAGTAGGCTTTATCCCGGGAATGCAGGGTTGGTTCAATATACGGAAATCCATCAATGCAATCCACTACATAAACAAGCTCAAAGAAAAAAAAACCACATGGTCATTTCATTGGATTCTGAAAAGGCATTTGACAAAATTCAGCATCCTTTCATACTTAAAGTCTTGGAGAGAACAGGAATTCAAGGCCCATACCTAAACATAGTAAAAGCAATATACAGCAAACCGGTAGCCAGCATCAAACTAAATGGAGAGAAACTTCAAGCAATCCCACTGAAATCAGGGACTAGACAAGGCTGCCCCCTTTCTCCTTATCTTTTCAATATTGTACTTGAGGTACTAGCTTGGGCAATTCGACAACATAAGGAGGTCAAAGGGATACAAATTGGAAAGGAAGAAGTCAAACTATCATTATTTGCAGACGACATGATAGTCTACCTAAATGACCCAAAAAACTCCACTAGAGAGCTCCTACAGCTGATAAACAACTTCAGCAAAGTGGCAGGTTATAAAATCAACTCAAGCAAATCAGTGGCCTTCCTATACTCAAAGGATAAGCAGGCTGAGAAAGACATTAGAGAAATGACCCCCTTCATAATAGCCACAAACAGTATAAAGTATCTTGGGGTGACTCTTACCAAACATGTGAAAGATCTGTATGACAAGAACTTCAAGACTCTGAAGAAGGAAATGGAAGAAGACCTCAAAAAAATGGGAAAACCTCCCATGCTCATGGATCGGTAGAATCAATATAGTTAAAATGGCCATTTTGCCAAAAGCAATATACAGATTCAATGCAATACCCATCAAAATCCCAACTCAATTCTTCACAGTGCTAGAAAGAGCAATTCTCAAATTCATCTTGAATAACAAAAAACCCAGGATAGCTAAAACTATTCTCAGCAACAAAAGAAAGTCTGGGGGAATCAGTATCCCTGACCTCAAGCAATACTACAGAGCAATAGTGTTGATTACACTTCTAAGACCTACTTGGAGCAGTAGGATTTTGTGTTTGTCTTGCTGTATCTGGGGCTTATGTTATTTACTTGTTTGTTTGTTTGTTTGCTTGTTTTTAATTTTCCAGGATCTCAAAATTAAAAGACTTTGTACTTCTAAGGTATTAGCATTCTAAAAAAGTGTAAGGACTTTTAAATTTGCCCTGAATGTATTTTATATTACAATATAATCATAAACTGACAGGGACAAGGGATGGAATATTATGGGACAAAACTGATGTATTTGACAAGGTGTGGAGGTGTAATGTTAGTGTGATTGTCAATCTTGTAGAATTTAGAATCACCTAGGAGATGGGTTCCTAGGCTAGCTCTTTGAGGTTACTAGATTGGATTGGTAGACATGGGAAGATCCACCTATGGTGAGTGGTGGAATTCTGAACTCTTTAAAAGGAGAAAGGGAGAGCCCAGCTCTGTGTTTCCTAATAGTGAACACAATGTGATTGTTTGATTTAAAGTCCTCACTTTCTACTAAGATAAAATGTAACTTTGAACTGTGAACTAAAATAAACTCACTCTTCTTTAATTTTCCTTAGTCCTGTTATTTTATCACAATGGGAAAATTAGAACACCCTGCCATTCATCTAATTAAACACCAAATAAAATAATTTCTATGTGTTAGGAAAAATATTAAACTACAATTTAGCCATTACTTCCATTAAAGAGATAACAAAGTTTCCAGATGTATGGTCCTTGTTCCCTGACAGTAATGATTTCATGATCTTTCAATACCAATAATTTTTTGCCATCTATACTATTAAAGTGGGTAAAATATAATTCTACTGCTCTTAAATATATTTCTAAGAATAAGTGTTCAAACAAAACATATGCAAGATACAAATATACTTAGAATTTTTTTTAAAAAAAAAGATGTTTGTTTTGCTTTTATTTCTTGTTTTTTTTGTTTTTGTTTTGATTTTTGTTTTTAAAGACAGGGTTTCTCTGTATAGCCCTGCCTATCCTAGAACTCACTCTGTAGACCAGGCTGGTGTTGAGCTCAGAAATCCCTCCCAAGTGCTGGGATTAAAGGCATGCACCACCACTGCCTGGCCAAAAGATCTTCTTTGACTTGGGCCCAAAATCATAAGAATGAACATTTTTATAAGGCTGACTGGCTCATAGGTAGGCCTATCAAGATTTATCTAATTGTTCCCTGGTAATTAATCTATGTCATGTGATGACTAATATTCTAAGCCATCCCCTTGTTAATTAAAATATTTCTTATGTATCCAACTCTTACAAAGTCCAAGGCAGAAATCAACTGCCCAGGTTTCAAGCTGTTATCTCACCAGCCATAAATGTGCATCTACCAACCTCACTTTCCTTTAAAAACATCTTCACAATCAATATAATAATTAAGAATTTATAGATATTCATAAAATATGGTTTCTTCTGAAAGTTTCAACGATATAGTACTATCTTAAAACTACACACCTATTTTCATGGGAGAAAGAAGAGGATAGTTAATTCAGACAGTAAGAAAAAGAAGGTGGCTGTAATCAGAAAGAAGTAAACAAAATACACAGTGAATATTCAGCTTAATATAGTGTTTATTTTTAAGTTATTCTGGGTTTCTATGCAACTGGAAGTAGTTTATCTTCAAATATAACATTTAGAGGATATTGGATCATTTATAAATATTATGTTAGGCCTCAAACATTTCTGTGATCTAATAAAGCAGCAATGAGATTTTGGTTTTTGTTTGTTTGTTTGTTTTCATAATGGAGTGATAAAGAAACTGGGTTTGAATTTATGGAAACATTAAAATATTTCTAAATGGATAAAAACTCCCCATGAACTCTGGGCTTAGCCCTTCTGCCAACATTCTTGAGACCATCAAAATAAAATACACTGGTAGCTAAAGTATAGCTCTCATATTAAGCGCATGATTTAACAAAACTTGATTCTACTATGTATCAAATAACTTTTGAAACTACAATATTTTAAATTTAAACTACCTGAACTATGTATAGTTTTGATTTAGTCATGTGAAAAATAAAGCAGAATTTTACAAGGAAGTCAAGTACAGAAAGGACAATATTGTATTTGTTTTGCAATTTTAAGTAATATTGAATTTTTAAATGGAAGTTTAACACTTTGCTGTTTTCTCAGAATGCAATCTTTATGTGTAAAAGAGCATTGCGCTCATATTTCTAAGTCAGCTTTAATTTTTTTCTATCACTATACTGCAGCAATGCTGTTTTAATCCAGTACCTCATGAATGTGTTAACCTCATAAATGAAGTTTAACTAATTGCAGACATAGAATCACAGAAATGTGAAACCTCAAGTAAAGTCTTCATGTTAATCTAGCATTTACTAGGTGTTGGAAACAAATAATTTTTAATTTTTTTCTTTATAAACAAATATGTTTCCTTGCAGTAATATCAAAGAGTGTGAGCATAATATCATAAACAGTGTTTGGAACATGTCTGCTTCAGTGGCCAACAAGAACTAAGTGAGTATGGTATTTCCTCAAGCTGAGGGCACTTTGCAAATTTTTATTTCACAATTGATCCACTTAAGCAATGGTAAGTGCATTTTAATTGATAAATTTGTAATAAGTCTAGACTGTATAAACATAGTACAATTTTTAACAATTCAGTTGTCTTCCAGATGCTTAGCCACTCAGGGATGCCATTATAGTTTTAATGATTCTCTACAGCATATAAAGAATGAAACATGTACAGAGGAGATTAAAATGTGCTTATGTTTACTGACTTCCAGGTGTAGATTTTAAAGGAATATACTAAAATGACTAAAATTTCAAGACTCTGGTTAAAAATGCTAAAATATAAAAGTTTATAACACATTGTCAAATATTCATAAACCAAACACATCCTTTTAAATGCCCCAGTCCCCGGAAATATATTACATGCTCATATAAATTTACAGAAAAGAATTGAGTTCATGACTACAAAAATGACTTTGGTAAATTAATGATGGCATGTGTTCCCTGTTTGGTGTCCATGACGAAAAAATGTGTTTAAGTGAACTATTATCTTAAATACTAAAGTTTAAAATTCAGTGTTACTGGACACTTGAAAAATAAAAAGGTCACTATAGATCCAATTGGGTTTTTCTTTCTTTCTTTTTTGTAACATTCTAAATATTGACATTCTCTAAAACTCCAAATTTGCAGTCTTCCCAGCATCTTTTGTTTTTGGATTTCTGAACTATAACTCACTGCCATATGCTCTGAAGGAGAGATGCTCTCTCTGGAGGCCACATCTTCACTGTCAATTAAGAACAGTATGGTAGCTTTGTTTCCATCTCTCTCAGATGGGGTTTTCAAGGATGGAGATTCAGAGACAGCAGGGTTTTACCAGCTGATAGCAACTCTTCTCGGATATCTGTGAGTCATGAATGGGCAGTTACTAGGTCCATGTGTTCCTTGAGAGCACTTGGCCTGTTTCTCCAGACTCATAGTTAATATTGTCAACTAGGTTATTTGTGGCAAAAGCCCATTCTGACTAAAAAACAAACAAAGAATTGGATAAAAACGAGAAAAATGTTTAGCAACAGCATTTATCCTGCTTCATGACTGTTGACACCTGTGAGCAACACCGTCAAGGCTCCACCTGCCATGCTTCCTCTGCCAAGACAAATTTTGTACACTGAGACTGTGAACCAAAATACTCTATATACACTTAGGTTGCTTCTTATCAGGTATGTGGTCTAGGCAATAATACTAAATATTGGATAATAATAAAGTAATATTGGACAAAGATAAGGTAAAAAATATAACAATAATAAAGTGATAAATAAATAACAATTAATAAAATAGTAAGAGACTCATGGATAAGTTGTGAATATTCTAGAAGTGGTAGGGGCTGGATCTATAGTCAAACAAGTAAGAAAATTGACCTTAAAGATCAAATATGGAAATGGACAACCCAGAGACTATATAGATAGAAGCCAAAGTGGTTTACAAATGATACCGAGAAGGAAATTATTACAACTGAGAAGCTCACCATATTGTAGATGTATAAGAATAATGCTTCTGACTAGGATGGTTCTTACAGAATGCTGCGTTCAGAAAGATTTACTGATGCTTTGGAACATCCACTTAGTTTTTGAATTGAGTTCCAAAGGTAGCATGTAAAAGATGTTCTACCCATTTGAAGACAAATTCTGAGAATTTTTTTTTTTTTGTAAAATTTTAATGTTGATCCTCTAAACAGATTTTCTGGGGAGTGGAGGGTTGGGCTCTGAGGATTATTGCTTTTGGTTAAAAACTTAAATGTAAATGAAAACGAAATAAGTTTGACCAGACATCACTTGAATTTATATGCATCTAGGGATAGTTTCAAAGCCTATACACAATATTTATCATGGTGAGAAGGCAATTTATGAATCTACCTATAAGCATTCTGCATCAAAAATGCAATTCCTTAGAGAGGTTCTAATTTTGGAATACTTTACAGAAAACTTCCTTAAAATATTTGCGAATGCCATTGTTTTAACACTAGAGAAAATATTCTGTAGATGTCACCAGAGTGCTCCATCCTGCCTGGTGCACCTCTGGAGGCAATGGGTGAGAAGGCATAGAATCAATGGCTCAGACTCCAGGAACAGGTGAGAATGCATCAGTAAGTTTGTTTATTAATTCTCAGGGAGCACCCTTTATACCCTCCAACTGCATCCCATTGGTCCCAGGCAAGCATGTCCTCCACGTATCAGTTTCTGATTGGCTGTCATTGTCTGCTTCACCAATCTCTAGGCTCTCAGGCGGGATTCAGTTTGGCCTTCATGTGGAAGTTGCCTCAGAAGTACTTGGGCTACTCACTGTTGACCAATAATGTTTATGTGGAAGCAGCCACCACTACACACTCAAACAGTAGAAGCAGCCACCACCCTGGCAGTGGGTCCGTCTTGTTCCTCCTACATACAGCGTTTTGTGTGGCCTTTATGGAGCTGATTAAAAGGATGAAATGCAGTATAGAAAGGCTAAATAATATGAAACAGTACACATTCTCATGATATTTGAAAATAGTTCAATGATTTTATTTACTAAACTTTCCTTACATCATCAAAGGATACTATTTTTTTGTAGTTGTCACATATTATTTTTAATAGATTTATTTTTAAGCAACATGCAAGGATATTAACAAGATCTAGTTCGGTGGATGTAGAAAGTAGTAAATGTGAAATTGTACTTTAAGTAGCTAGTCTTCTAAATACTTTAAAATTCGTGTATTGACTGGGGGGGGGGGGGGAACACTCTCTTCTACATCAGTATCCAAGCCAAGTGGAATGGCAAAACATCAACAGCCAAGACAACGAATGACAGATAAAATACTGTCCTGTAATGACTGTTATAGCAAGCTATGTGAGGAAGTCATTAAAGTAAACCAAGCATATTCTGTAATTGCTTCCATTGAAAAGTCAATTGAAAACACAATTGTATAATACGGATTCATTTTATATTGCATTAATTTCCTATTTTCAGGAAACTAACAATACTTCAAAATCATTCATTACATTTCGTATTTAAAAGAATAGCTATAAAAGTAATATTGTATAGAATGTGAGAATATCACATATAATTTCAGGCTGAAGTCTTAGTTGATCTCCCCTTCATGATTTTCTCCCTTTTTGCCTGAGAGCAAAATATTTGGTCTTATTACTGTGGAATCCACAAGTCTTTCCTTTCTCTTTGACTGAAACTAACAGTAATTAGATGTATATATGTGTACAGGTAAATAATCCGTATGGCTGGACACACTCCGCTAGGAAGCAGGGTGGGCATAATCTATTAATAGTGTGTGCTACATTCATTTTCTTTTCTGTTCCTTAAGAACTAATGGAAGTTGTACCTTCAGACTCATACCAAATATCCAGGAAAGGAAAAATGTGCACAAATAATTTTCAAAAACGGTAATTTAGAACTTAAAAACTGTTTTCTAGTGATGTAATAAAAAAAAACAAGTCAGAGTACAGTAACTAGTAAGAGAGTGAAAGAGAAAATGTAACTAACAAACCTTTCTATAAATACATAAATAAATAAAAAATCAAATACACATGCATGCATATGCACATTCACACATAACTGCACGCACAAATACACACAAATGCACACACACACACACATGCACATGCAGGAAGACACACAGACGCACATATGATGGAAATAGACATATACACACCATACTACACAACAGGCTCATACACATACACCACACACACACACACACACACACACACACACATGTGCACATGCAGGTAGACATACATAACACACACACACACACACATCAAGTGCTATCTAATCCAACACTCAAGTCCATTGTCTGACCAATGTCCTCATGTCCCTTCAGTGGGTGGAAAACTAAAGTTTACAGTGGATGAGTAAGATAAGCCAATCACTTAGGTAAGTTGCTGCTTAAAAAAAAAAGTCAAAAGCAAAAGATCCACCATGGTTTGATTCAAATAAACAACTAAGGGGCAAAATATTGAGGGGGAAAATGTATTAATTTGTCTTTCCTCACACTTAGCAAATGGGAGGGCTATGAGTAAATCAACTGTGATTGCCAGAAATGGGGGGGGGGCACTGTTTGTGCTTTGAGCCTGTGTCTAACAGAGCTGTAATTTCATTGGTTAAGACTTCCTCCTTTTGTTTCATAGTATACATTTCTCACCACCAGCTCAGTGACTGCCCTCACCTTAGCACCAACTCCTATCCTAAGGGAGCAAGAAAGGTTTTAGCAACATTGACAAAACAGATCTGCATCACAAAACAGAGTCTTCAACCCACCCAAAAAGATCCCATAAAGAGTTGTTGGCTGGGCAACATACAGTGTGTGTGTGTGTGTGTGTGTGTGTGTGTGTGTGTGTGTGTGATGTGTGTATATGAGTCTGTTGTGTAGTATGGTGCATGTATGTATATTTGCATTGTATGTGCATGTGTTCATGTGCATGAATCTGTGAGCATGCATTAGAAAGTAGCAGAGCACAGGCAGTGAATACATTTTCCGTGCACTCTGCTGCAAGGCTTCTAGCAGGAAGATGATCGTGCAATGCACACTACAGGACATTCATTGTAACTACTGTTTTGAAGAAAGCAAACCCTGTTATATCTCCGTGCTTCATCAATTTCAAAAGGGATCCTCTCCCTAACTGCTGCAGATTTATCAGTTGCTTCCTTCTAAGCCAAAATTAACAACTAGCTTTTGCCTTCCCTATAAGTGATCATTCCTTCCCAGAAGCACATGACATTTTCCTGCCTTTTGCTCAGTGTCTTAATCTCATCCTATGGGTTGCTGTGACTTCATCTCGGAGTCACTAAGCTTTCTAAGTCCTGAGATCAAGAGGAATTTCTTCAATGAGGATCAAGAGAAACAATAAAACATCAGCTTTGCCTCTGTAACAGAAGTGCCCTGCTCCTCACTGGGTCATTTTTCTTCGGTGTGTTGACATTTTAACAAAGCTTCGAGTTTTTTGTTCAGGTTTATTCTCAAAATATGGTCTCCATGCTATTCTAACATTTATGATGGATCCAATGTGTAGGTCATTTGGTGAAACAATATAAATTATGTCCCCACAAACACAGAGAGGGGAAGGAGGGAGAGAAAGAGGGAGAGACAGAGACAGAGAGAGACAGAGAGACAGGGAGACAGAGAGAGAGAGCTGCTAACTGCACACCAATGACCCTGGAAAGAATCAAAGATGATAATTTCTCAACTAGAAAGTTATATGGAGAATGGTTAAGGCAACACCCTGAAGACCTCCTCTTAATTCTGAAACTTTCACATTGTTGCATAAAATACCCCCAGTGCACATCTCTGGGATGAAAACTTCATCCTTTTGTTTTCAACTTTAACATTACTCTGCATTTACCAAGGGTTTGCCAAATTGCCAACACAGTTGCTGTATCGGGAGAGCGACGGGCAGCTGGCTGACTCCTCACTAGTTAATAGGCAGAGACAAGAAAACTTTATCCTGTTTTTCAGTGTCCCTTCAAACTGTCACTTGTTTTTCTCCAAGCAATATTTCTTTACATATCAACCTTTGCTATTTGCTTTCATCTCTTTGTCTTTCCCTGTTCGGAATGAAAGGGATCTAAAATAAAATAAGTAGAAATAAGAGTAACAAAAGAGGACAGAAATAGCAAAAGACACCAAAGTAAAGCCAGCAGTCACCAACCTACCTAAAAATAGCTCAGAATGCATAATATCATCACCCGTAGCAGGCAGAAAACCAAACATGTCCTTGCTTAAGACAAAAAAAAAAATTAAAAAAAATTAAAAAAAAGCTTGTGATTTTGATTAAATTTAAAGTCACATTTAAAATTATTGATCTAGAATGTGCTTTAACTAATGAATGTGATGCTGTTTTGCCTTGACATTTTTTCCTGTTAGCCTTGACTAACTCACCTTTGATAGAATGGATCTCATTTCAGTCTTTGTAGTTCCTCTCTTCCCTGTGAAGTACTTTGAAGATTCCCTTCGCAAGACGGCTTCTCTCATCATTTTCTTGAAATTTCCAGTTTTTCTTAAGAATCCCACAGCCCAATGCCATCTTAAGCTAAACAATTTATTTGTGGCTGAACAGTAAATTTATCTGAGGCTAAAGAGATTTACTTATTTCTTACTCCCTTGGTATATTAAGAGCTAGGAATTCTAATAAAGAGTAAGGAAACAAATATTTATTTTAAAATGTGAAATAATAAATAGACTCTCTATGAAAATTATTTCTCTTGCTTTTCCTGACTACACTCTTCAGTACTCTATACCCTTTGCATATAACTACCTACCGCTTTGTAAACTGCCATTCTGTCAAAATATTTTTCAGATTAAAAAAATGTAACATTTTCTATTACTTTTATAAAGCTAGACAATTTTGTGAAGCCCTTGCCTACCTGAAACCTTGACATGAACACTGTGATCTGTGTCCCAGGCCCTGCATTGAAGGACCTAATTCTGTCTCTGTTCCTTGGGATCTGCCAGTGCGGACTCCCCAGCCTCCCCTGGACCTTTCTATTGCCCTGTGTGTTGCCCTTCCGTAGCCAGTGAATGACTATTCTCAGCAGAACTAAGGTAACCCCACAAAGCTTTCCAAAGGATCCTGGCAGAGCAGTCCAGACCTGTGACACAGCTGGACTTCTCTGCCAACTGTATTTTCTTTCCAAGGGTGTTGAAGAACACAAGGACACAGCTGGGCTTCAAAACATTCTTTCTCTCAATACAAATTATAGAAATGAATTTTCCCACAGTCAAGCAGTTTTACACACACACACACACACACACACATACACACACACATACACATACACAAGGGAAACTTCATATGAATGGGGAAAACACATCAACTCACAAATACCTACAATACTTATTTAAAGGAGTCAGCATTTTCAAAAAATATTAATAAAACAGACAATCCATAAATATGTCATTGCCTATCCTTCCCTACACTATTCAGTACTCAATTTATTCTGTACATAGGCTAATAATAGAGCCATGATACTTTTCTTAATCCTTCCTGCATTTTTTTCTGCAAAGCTTTGCATTTAGTCTTAAGAGAAAAATGGGCTAGAGAAACAGAAAACGCATTTCACTTTGTTTCAGGTTAATCATTAATTGCAGAACCACTCTTTTTTATTTTTTCAGAGACCATGTTACCAGGAGCTGACCCAATTTATAATAATGCTTAGTAGCATTACTGCAATGTTTCTATATTAGAAAACAGATGCCATGTTTTATTAGTCACACAGCTGCTAAAAAGGTTCCCGCTGCCCAAAGAACCATAGAGAATGCCAGCAATGCTATTCACTATTAGGGTTTAGGTGCCAGGTTATAATATCTTCTGAGTATCAGTTATTAGATCACGGTAGTTAATATCATCAAAACATTGGAGTACAAACAGTTTGCTGCTATCTGTTCTCATTAAAGGTAATATGAGCTGAAAAATGCTACACACTACCTTCTGGAAGCAGTAGTAAACACCTGATAATACACTAATTTTCTACATAGACTTCAAACTTTAGGAGCATCTAATGTAATAGTAATTCAAAATAACATGTAAAATTATTGCATGCAAACAATTTTATTCTACATTTACTAAATGAGAATTGTATTCGTTCCCTTGAGTCCATCCACAACTTATAGCTATTGACTTGAAATGAATTTTTTCTTATTTATATGATGGAGTACTTAATAATCTATGTGAAGAGACCAAAGTTTGATCATTATCAAATTAACTTTGGTGATATCTTCCTCAGTTGAGCATACTTTAGAAGTGGATTTTCAGTTATAAATCACATTTTAAAATGATGATGTACTTGCTAAAGCACTACTCCTACTTCACTACTAAGTTAGACTTCATTTAACAGTGTTAATATTAACACTAACAGCTATATAATTTAAGTAAGAAACTACTCTGGAGAGATCACTTTTCTTGTTCAATGGGAAATTCAAATACATGAATACCAAACACTGATATTGTACTGCTGCAAAGTCTGGGTCCAGTTTAAGTGACATTCTCTAACAGTCTCGGTTTCTCCATTTGTGTTATGAATGCCATAATAAAATTCTGAGAGATAGGAAAGACGCTGGAACACAGGGATCCTAACAAATAGACAGTTCCTCCTCTGGCCCATGCCATCTTTGAGCACTTAGTTATGGAGATTCCCGAGGTAAGTGTTATTAGGAAAGCATCAGTATTAGGAAGTTATGAGCATAATGCACTTCAGCAAAGACATATTTTGCATCTGCACACAGTGAAATTTCAACATGCACAGGAGACATATGCATACTGAACAGTTACCGAGAGCTTTATGTGTATTTGTAATATTTTATTTTATCCAAATATTTAAATCACTGTAACAAATCACACTATTTTAATTAACTCTACGAAGGTTAGAAATATATCATCATTGTAGGACTGAAACTCCTTGCATAATTCTTGGAATACTGAGGGAAGTCAACATATTAAAGAGAACTTTGGAAAATATTTCTTTTATTTCCAATAGCAGTAGATTCTGTCTGACAACTTGTATTTTATTAGTATTTGTATTTCTGTGAGTGTCTTTGCTTTCCAAAATTTAACAAGAGACAAAATTAGTATGTAAGGGTTTGAAAGTATAAGGACTTGAAATGATTATTTCAGGCAATTCCTTGCACTGTTTCTAAAGTCCACCCTAGCCTCTGGTGGTCCAGTCAGAATGAATATTTCTATAAGTGGATTACAGATTATTTTAATCTTGAATTTTCCTCTTAGAATAATGGAGCAGTGGTGATTGATGGGCATATTACAGATCCACACAGATATCTTGGTAAATTTTAGAAAAGTACTCCCAAAAGTGTTAGATATTCATCTACAGTAATACTTATGTGACTTATTCTGAAGTATACAGACTTCACCTAGAGTAGCAGAGCCAGGAGCAACCTGAATTCATGGGTCAAGAGTTATTTCCCTTTGTAGCTCTGATTTGTGTGTGTTTGGTTTGGTTTTTATCTGCTCAGGGAAATTATGAAAATATATCATTAAGAATAAAAAGAAGAGTTAACACCAATACTCTTCAAACTGTTCCACAAAATAGAAACAGAAGGAACACTACCCAATTCCTTCTACGAAGCCACAATTACGCTGATACCAAAGCCACACAAAGATGCAACAAAGAAAGAGAACTTCAGACCAATTTCCCTTATGAACATCGATGCAAAAATACTCAATAAAATTCTTGCCAACCGAATCCAAGAACACATCAAAACGATCATCCACCATGATCAAGTAGGCTTTATCCCGGGAATGCAGGGTTGGTTCAATATACGGAAATCCATCAATGCAATCCACTACATAAACAAACTCAAAGAACAAAACCACATGGTCATTTCATTGGATGCTGAAAAAGCATTTGACAAAATTCAGCATCCCTTCATGCTTAAAGTCTTGGAGAGAACAGGAATTCAAGGCCCATACCTAAACATAGTAAAAGCAATATACAGCAAACCGGTAGCCAGCATCAAACTAAATGGAGAGAAACTTGAAGCAATCCCACTGAAATCAGGGACCAGACAAGGCTGCCCCCTTTCTCCTTATCTTTTCAATATTGTACTTGAGGTACTAGCTCGGGCAATTCGACAACATAAGGAGGTCAAAGGGATACAAATTGGAAAGGAAGAAGTCAAACTTTCATTATTTGCAGACGACATGATAGTCTACCTAAGTGACCCAAAAAACTCCACTAGAGAGCTCCTACAGCTGATAAAAAATTTCAGCAAAGTGGCAGGTTATAAAATCAACACAAGCAAATCAGTGGCCTTCCTATACTCAAAGGATAAGCAGGCTGAGAAAGAAATTAGGGAAATGACCCCCTTCACAATAGCCACAAACAATATAAAATATCTTGGGGTGACTCTTACCAAACATGTGAAAGATCTGTATGACAAGAACTTCAAGACTCTGAAGAAGGAAATGGAAGAAGACCTCAAAAAATGGGAAAACCTCCCGTCCTCATGGATCGGTAGAATCAATATAGTTAAAATGGCCATTTTGCCAAAAGCAATATACAGATTCAATGCAATACCCATCAAAAATCCCAACTCAATTCTTCACAGAGTTAGAAAGAGCAATTATCAAATTCATCTGGAACAACAAAAAACCCAGGATAGCTAAAACAGCAACAAAAGAAAATCTGGCGGAATCAGTATCCCTGACCTCAAGCAATACTACAGAGCAATAGTGTTTAAAACTGCATGGTATTGGTACAGTGACAGGCAGGAGGATCAATGGAACAGGATTGAAGATCCAGAAATGAACCCACACACCTATGGCCACTTGATCCTCGACAAAGAGGCTGAAAACATCCAATGGAAAAAAGATAGCCTTTTCAACAAATGGTGCTGGTTCAACTGGAGGTCAGCATGCAGAAGAATGCGAATGGATACATCCTTGTCTCCTTGTACTAAGCTCAAATCCAAATGGATCAAGGACCTCCACATAAAGCCAGACACTCTGAAGCTAATAGAAAAGAAACTGGGGAAGACCCTTGAGGACATCGGTACAGGGAGAAAGTTTCTGAACAGAACACCAATAGAGTATGCTCTAAGAGCAAGAATTGACAAATGGGACCTCATAAAATTACAAAGTTTCTGTAAGGCAAAGGACACCATCAAGAGGACAAATCGGCAACCAACAAATTGGGAAAAGATCTTCACCAATCCTACATCAGATAGAGGGCTAATATCCAATATATATAAAGAACTCAAGAAGTTAGACTCCAGAAAACCAAACAACCCTATTAAAAAATGGGGTACAGAGTTAAACAAAGAATTCGCACCTGAAGAACTTCGGATGGCGGAGAAGCATCTTAAAAAATGCTCAACTTCTTTAGTCATTAGGGAAATGCAAATCAAAACAACCCTGAGATTTCATCTTACACCAGTCAGAATGGCTAAGATTAAAAATTCAGGAGACAGCAGGTGTTGGAGAGGGTGTGGAGAAAGAGGAACACTCCTCCATTGCTGGTGGGGCTGCAAATTGGTACAACCACTCTGGAAATCAGTCTGGCGGTTCCTCCGAAAACTGGGCACCTCACTTCCAGAAGATCCTGCTATACCACTCCTGGGCATATACCCAGAGAATTCCCCACCATGTAATAAGGATACATGTTCTACTATGTTCATAGCAGCCCTATTTATAATTGCCAGATGCTGGAAAGAACCCAGGTATCCCTCAACAGAAGAGTGGATACAAAAAAATGTGGTATATCTACACAATGGAGTACTATTCAGCCATTAGAAACAATGAATTCATGAAATTCTTAGGCAAATGGATGGAGCTAGAGAACATCATACTAAGCGAGGTAACCCAGACTCAAAAGGTGAATCACGGTATGCACTCACTAATAAGTGGTTATTAACCTAGAAAACTGGAATACCCAAAACATAATCCACACATCAAATGAGGTACAAGGAGAAAGGAGGACTGGCCCCTGGTTCTGGAGAGACTCAGTGAAACAGTATTCGGCAAAACCAGAACAGGGAAGTGGGAAGGGGTGGGTGGGAGGACAGGGAAAGAGAAGGGGACTTAAGGGACTTTCGGGGAGTGGGGGGCTAGAAAAGGGGAAATCATTTGAAATGTAAATAAATTATATCGAATAAAAATAAAGAATAAAAATTATATAGGGCCTAGCTGCTTCTGACAAAGAAATACTTAGGGGCCAGGGAGATATGCAACTATGATACCCTAAATTAGATCCCAGGATTCATGGTAAAAAAGCAAGATATAGTTGTAGGATCTGAATGAACCATGCTTTCAACTCTCAGTCATGAGTGAGGACTGATAACCTGACTCATCTAAGCAGATTCACTCTAACACTGGCCAGGACTTGGGAAATGGGAAATGGGGTTCATTAGGAAAATGAGGGCACAGCTGCAAGAATAAATGATCCTGGCCAATTCAAGGTGGCCAGTGCTTAGCAACATGGAGATAGTTGTTGGGGCTGGAATAAGGAACCTTGCTATAATCCTATTTAAAAGGAAAAATGAAATGTTTGTTAAGCTTTTTATTTAAAATTTATGATAGGAAGAAAGGGGTGGGGTATTATGAGGTAAGTTGTACTTAGTGTCTCGAATGCAATTTATATGTTGAAAATTTAAATTCATGATGTAATTGCTCCCTTTTCTTGTGTGTATATGTGTATGCATGCACACGAAAACATGCATATGTGCATGTACATTTCTGCTCTGTTTATTTTTTGTGACTATGAAATTAAAATAAAAATATAACCTAAGTGTTCATATACTCTGACTGGACAAAAGAAATACAGAAAGTGTAAGAAAGCATGTTTTCTTATCCTTTAAAAAACAACAAACAAAATCTGCCACAGCAAAAGAACAAGAAGTTTTATGTGGTTTTGGGTGCTGAATTATGTCATGATAGTGCTATATAGAGTGAATTTCCAGAAATAAATTGTATAAAACTTACTTGCAGTTCAGTTCTGTGAAGTTTCAGTCATCTAAAATAAACACATGAGTATGTAATGTTTCAGTTTGCAAGGCAATATGCAATGTGGCATTTGTAAAGTATTATTGCCAAATATGTAATAGCAATATCTTCATTTGTACAGTTAATTTGTTAAAATAATTTGTTAAGATGATTTTATTTTAATATTTACTGATGTAAATGAGTAACATAATTATAGATTTAAAGAATTATAAGAAATTGATGAATGTAACACTTTTTCAACTGTTCAATAGTCTGCATGTTTTGAAAAGAGTAATTCAATGCATGGTGCCAAGAAGTCCTTTGGTGGCACAGGGAAGACCTGGGGGTACAGTTATAGAGCATTAATCATGCATCCTATAGATGATGGAGTGAAAAGCTTGAAATCAAATTTTAAACTAATTAGAAGGCTAGGTGTAGTGGCATGCATCTGTAATTTCAGCACTATTATAGCAGGATTGAAGGCCGAGGCTTAGAGATCTGCTAGAATGTGTTGAGACACATTATTCTGGAGCACACAACACAATAGATACAAGACAGACCCTACCTCCACAAGGAGAAGGTTAGAGCACCTCCTGAATGTTATCGTCTGACTCCTATGGTTTTGTTCCCTCAATCATAAACAGATAACAAACAAATACTGAAATAAAAGGTAAATGCTTATCAATAATCTTGACCCTTTTATTTATGTCTTATAATCCTCAAGTCATCCTCATCAAGGATAGATGTTTAAACCATTGAAATTCACGAGATTTTAGGTTTGGAATTGAACTGGACTTTGAGAGAATAAAGTTCTGCAGTTCTTGCCTCCAGGGGAAAATAAATAGCAGATATCAAAGGATTGGTTCAGAACAGCAGGTTGTGGCCATCTAGGAGCTAAAGGTGTAGATAACAGAGTGTAATCCACAGTGTATGGGAAAGTGCACCTTTCCATTTTGCAAAGGACAGCTAGGAGATAACGCTTGAGGGAAAGGCAGACTGAGACAGACCTGCAGGATCCTCTCTATGTTTCAGTGTTCGTTTAGCATCATTAAGGTTTGGAAAAGATGCTTCTCTGAGTTGGGGTAACATTTAGAGAAAGACCTATGCTACTTATTTTGTCAATGTGACACAATTTAGAGTCACCTGGGAAGAAGGAACCTGAATTCACAGATGTCATACCTCATGTACTCTCAGACACTTAGCAGGACAGGAAGAAAACCAACAAATATTGTAAGAGACTTTCTCTTTGACCCTTAATATTAATGAGAGATGCTATACCATTAGAGATTGATAAATGCAATTTATATTAATAGACTGAAGGAAATAAACATGCATATTAATAAGGAATAACAATAACAAAAGTACTATAAAACACTCAATCCACTTACGATAAAATTTCCTTTGCAAACAACATGGTTGTAAGCCCTATCAGGTAATTACATTCCTCTATTACATGTATATTTATTTCTTTTTATTTTATTTTTTTACTCTCCAGATTTTATTCCCCTCCTGGTACACCTTTCAACTGTTCAACTTCCCATACCACATTCCCACCACCCTGTCTCCATGAGGATGTCTCACCAGACCTCCTGGTGGATGTCTCCCATACCACAACCCATCCCACCACACCTCTAAACTCCCTGCAGCTTCCAGTCTCAGGTTAGGTGCGTCTTCTCTGACTGAACCCAGACCCAGCAGTATTCTATTGTATATGTATTGGGGACCTCATATCAGCTGGTGTATGCTGCCTGGTTGGTGATCCAGTGTCTGAGAGACCCCGGGAGTCCAAGTTAATTGAGACTCTTGGTCATCGAACATGATCACACCTCCTCCTCAGCTTCTTCCAGTTTTTCCCTAACTCAACCCCAGCTTCTGTCCATTGGTTGGTGCAAATATCTGCATCTGACTCTTTCAGCAACTTGTTGGGTCTTTCTGAGGACAGCCATGATAGGCCCGTTTTTGTGAGCTCCATAGCCTTAGTAATAGTGTCAGGTCTTGGGGCCTCCCCTTGAACTGGATCCAACTTTGAGCCTTTCACTGGGTGTTGTTTTCCTCGGGCTTTTCTTCATTTTTGTCCCTGCAGTTCTTTTAGACAGGAACAATTCTGGGACAGAGTTTTTGATATGGGATAGCAACCCCATCCCTCCTTTGATGCCCTGTCTTTCTGCTGGAGGTGGGCTCTACAAGTTCCTTCTCCCCATTGTAGGGCATTTCATCTACGGTCCCTCTTTTTGTGTCCTGAGAGTCTTTCACCTCCCAGGTCTCAGGTACATTCTGGAGGGTCCCGCAGCCTCCTACCTCCCAAGGTTGCCTGTTTCCATTCTTTCGATTGGCCCTCAGGGCTTCAGTCCTTTTCCCCCACCCAATACCAGATCAGGTTCCTCTCTTCCTGATCCCCCCATCGCCTTTCCCTCCCAGGTCCCTCCCTCCCTCTTCACTTGTGATTATTTTCTTCTCCCTCCCAAGTGGGACTGAGGCATCTTCACTTGGGCCCTTCAGCTTGTTGAACTTTTTGAGTTCTGCGGAATGTATCTTGGGTATTCTGTACTTTTTTGTGACTAATATCCACTTATTAGTGAGTACAGTCCATGCATGTCTTTTTGGGTCTGCGTTACCTCACTCAGGATGATATTTTCTAGTTCTATCTATTTGCTTGCAAACTCAGGATGCTCTTAATAGCTGAGTAGTATTCCATTGTGTAAATGAACCACATTTTCTGTATCCATTCTTTTGTCATGGGACATCTGGTTTGTATCCAGCTTCTGGCTATCACAAATAAGGCTGAACAAACATAGTGGAACACGTGCCCCTGTGGCATGATGGGGCATCGTTTGGGTATATTCCCAAGAGTGGTATAGCTGGGTCTTCAGGTAGATCTATTTCCAATTTTCTGAGGAACCTCCAGATTGATTTCCAGAGTGGTTGTACCAGTATGCAATCCCACCAGCAATAGAGGAGTGTTCCTCTTTCTCCCCATCCTCACTAGCATGCATTGTGACCTGAGGTTTTGATTTTAGCCAATCTGATTCTTATAAGGTGGAGGAGTCTCAGGGTGTTTTTCATTTGCATTTCTCTGATCACTAAAAACTTTGAACATTTCTTTAGGTGCTTCTCAGCCATTCGAGATTCCTCTGTTATGAATTCTAGGTTTAGTTCTATACCCCATATTTTGATTGGGTTGTGTGGGTTTTTGGTGGTTAGCTTCTTGAGTTCTTTATATATTTTGGATATGAGCCCTCTATCAGATGTGGGGGTTAGTGAAGATATTTTCCCAATCTGTAGGTTGCCAATTTGTCTTATTGACTATGTTCTTTGCATTACAGAAGCTTTCTAGTTTCATGAGGTCCCATTTATCAATTCTTGATCTTAGAGCATGAGCCATTGGAGTTCTGTTTAGGAAATTTCCCCTGTGCCAATGAGTTCAAGGTTCTTTCACACTTTCTCTTCTTTTAGATTGAGTGTATCTGGTTTTATGTTGAGGTCCTTGATCCACACTTGGACTTGAGCTTTGTGCAAGGTGACAAATATGGGTCTATTTTAATTTCTCTACATACAGATAGCCAGTTAAACCAGCACCATTTATTGTAGATGCTTTCTTTTTTCCATTGTATATTTTTGGCTTCTTTGTGTGCCTAAGTGTGTGGTTTTATTGCTGGGTCTTCAATTCCATTCCCTTGATTAACCTTTATATCTCTGAACCAATACCATGCAGTTTTTATCACTATTGCTCTACAATAGAACTTGAGGTCAAGGACGGTGATTCCCCCAGCCATTTTTATTGTTAAGAATTGTTTTGGATATTCTGGGTTCTTTGCCTTTCCAGGTGAACTTGAGAATTGCTCTTTTATGTCTTTGAAGAATTGTGTTGGAATTTTGATGGGGATTGCATTGAATCTATAGATTCCCTTTGGTAGGATGATCATTTTTAATATGTTAATTCTGCCAATCTATGAGCATGGGAATTCTCTTCATTTTCTGAGATCTTCTTTGATTTCTTTCTTGAGAGACTTGAAGTTATTGTCATACAGAACTTTCGTCTATTTGATTAGAGCTACCCCAGGATATTTTATATTATTTGTGGCTATTGTGAAGGGAGTTGTTTCCCTAATTTCTTTCTCAGCCTGTTTATCATTTGCATAAAGGAAGGCTACTGACTTATTTGAGTTAATTTTATATCTGGCCCCTTTGCTGAAGTTGTTTATTAGCTGGAGAAGTTCTCTGGTAGAATTTTTGGGGTCATTTATGCATACTATCATATCATCTGCAAATAATGATAACTTTATTTCTTTTTTGTCCATTTTTATCTTCTTGATCTCTTTTTGTTGTCTTATTGTTCTAGCTAGGACTTCGAATACTATATTGGATAGATAAGGGGAGAATGGGCATCCTTGTCTTGGACTCAATTTTAGTGGAATTGCTTCAAGTATGTCACCATTCGTTTTGATATTGGCTGTTGGTTTGCAGTAAATTGCTTTTATTATATTTGGGTATGGGCCTTGAATCCCTTATCTTTCAAGTACTTTTAACATAAAGGGGTATTATATTTTGTCAAATGCTTTTTCTGCATCTAAGGAGATGATCGTATGATTTTTTGACTTTGTTTATATATAGTGGATTTTGTTAATGGATTTTCAAATATTGAACCAACCTTGCATCCCTATATTGAAGTCTACTTGATCATGGTGATTGATGGTTTTGATGTGTTCTTGGATTCGGTTTGTAAGAAATGTATTGAGCATTTTTGCATCTATATTCATAAGTGAAATTTGTCTGGTTTTCTTTTTTTTGGTTTATTTCTTGTGTGGTTTAGGTATCATAGTAATTGTGGCTTCATAGGTAGTGTTCCTACTGTTTCTATTTTATGGAATAGTTTGGGGTATCTGTTCTTCTCTGAAAGTCTGGTAGAACTTCGCACTAAATCCATCCGGCCCTGGACTTCTTTGTTTGTTTCTTCTATTTTTAAAGACATCTACTTTCTTATGGGATATAGATATGTTCAGATAGTTTAGCTGCTCTTGATTGAACTTTGGTATGTGATATCTCTCTAGAAAATCATCCATTTTATCTAAACTTTCCAGTGTTGAGTATAGGCTTTTGTAGTAGAATCTGTTTTGTTTTTACATTTGAAGTTTCTCTGTTTCTGTTATGTCTCCCTTTCATTTCTGATTTTGATAATTTGGTTACTAATTCTGGGCCCTTTAGATAGTTTGACTAGGGGTTTATCTACCTTGTTGATTCTCTCAAAGAACCAGCTTTTGGTTTTGTTGATTCTATGTATTCTTCTCTTTGTTTCTATTTGGTTGATTTCAGCCCTGAGTTTGACTATTTCCTGCTGTCTACTCCTCTTGGGTGAGTTTGCTTCTGTTTGTTCTAGAGCTCTCAGGTGCATTGTTCGGTTGCTAGTATAAGATCTCTCCAATTCACTTTACCTTTGTGCCATCTCAGCATTGCTTTCATTGTGTCCCATAAATTTGGGCATGATGTGTCAAAATTTTCATTAAATTACAGAAAGTCTTTAATTTCTTTCTTTATTTCTTCCCTGACAAAGTTATCATTGAGTAGAAAGTTGCTCAGTTTCCATGTATATGTGGGCTTTCTGTTGTTTATGCTGTTATTGAAGACCAACTTTAGGCCATGGTGGTCTGATATGATTCATGTCTTGTATCAGTTATTTTGTGGCCAATTATATGGTCAATTTGGAGAAGGTACTATGAGATATTGAGAAGAAGGTATATTCTTTTGTTTTAGAGTGAAATGTTCTATAGATATCTGTTATATTCATTCAGTTCATAACCTCTATTAGTTTCACTGTCTCTGTTTACTTTCTGTTTCAATGACCTGTCCATTGGTGAGTGTATGGCGTTGAAGTCTCCCACTATTATTGTGTGAGATTCAATGTGTGTTTTGGGCTTTAGTAAAGTTTCTTTTATGAATTTGGTTGCCCTTGCAGCATTTGGGGCATAGATATTCAGAATTGAGGCTTTCTCTTGGTAGGTGGTCCCTTTTACGAATATAAAGTGTCCTTCTTCATCACACTTGATAACTTTTGTTGAAAGCCTATTTTATTGGATATTAGGATGGCAACTCCAGCTTGTTTCTTGGGACCATTTGCTTGGAAGACCTTTTTCCATCCTTTTACTCTGAGATAGTGTCTGTCTTTGTTATTGAAGTATGTTTCTTGTATGCACCAAAATGCTGGACCTTGTTTGCATATCCAGTCTGTCAGCTTACGTCTTTTTATAGGTGAGTTTAGTCCATTAATACTGAGAGATATTAAAGACAGAGGACTGTTGGTTCTTGTTATATTTGTTTTTGTAGGTGGCTTTATGTGCTTGTGATTCTCTCCTTTTGACTTTTTTGTGAGAAGATTAGTATATTGTCTTTGCTTTGAAGCATGTACCTTACTTGTGTTGGAGTTTTCCTTCGAGGATCCTCTGTAAGGCTAGATTGGTAAATAGGTACTGTTTGAACTTGGTTTTGTCCTGGAATATCTTGATCTCTCCATTTATGTTGATTGAGAGTTTGGATAGGTATGGTAACCTGGACTGGCATTTGTGTTCTCTTAGAGTCTGTATGACCTCTGACCAGCTCTTTGGGCTTTCATAGTCTCTGTTAAAAAGTCTGGTACAATTCTGATAAGCCTACCTTTGTATGTTACTTCTTTCCTTTGCAGCTTTTAATATTCTTTCTTTGTTCTGAGTATTTAGTGTTTTGATTATTGTGTGGCAAGAGGATTTTTTCTCCTGTTCCCATTTATTTGGTGTTCTATAGGCTTCTTATACCTTTATGGCCATCTCTTTCTTTAGGAGGACAAGTTTTCTTCTATGATTTTGTTGAAGACATTTTCAGGTCCTTTGAGCTGAGAGTCTTTGTTCTCCTCTATCCTGATTATTCTTAGGTTTTGTCTTTTCATTGTGTCCTGAATTTCCTGGATGTTTTGGGTTAGGAAATTCTTATGTTTTGAATTTTCTTTGACAGTTGTGTTATTCTCTTCTATGGTATCTTCTACATCTGAGATTTTCTCTTCTATCTCCTGTATTCCGTTTGTGATATTTACATATGCAATTCCTGACCTCTTTCCTAGGTTTTCCATTTCCAGATTTGCCTCCATTTGTGTTTTCTTTGTTGTTTCTATTTCCACTTTTAGGTCTTGGACCTCTTTATGCAATTTCTTCACCTGTTTGTGTTTTCCTGTATTTCTTTAAGGGATTTATTTGTTTCTTCTTTAAGGGCTTCTATCTTTTTACTTGTATTTTCCTGTATTTCTTTCAGTGAGTTATTTATATCCTCTTTAAAGGACTAGGTTATCTTGATAAGATAGGATTTTAGGTAAGCTTCCTTATTTTCAGGTGTGTTGGTGTATTCAGGACTTGCTGTGGTGGGAGAATGCATTCTGATGATGCCCATGTATATTAGTTTCTGTTGTGTTATGGTCTTTCACTTGCCTTTCACAATCTGGTTATCCCTGGTGTTTGCTGGTCTGTATGACTCTGTCTGGAGTCTGCCTGTTTTGTCCTTGCGTTGCTTCAGGTCTCCTGGCCATAGTGGACCTCTTGTGGAGCCTTCCAACTGGAGGGGTATTCAGAGGGGCAGAGAAGCTACAGATATGTTGCCCTGACTGCAGTAGCTCTCCCAGGAGGCCTTCTGAATGTTGTATCTTCAGAGGAGCTGTCAAACTATTGTCCTGTGTGAAGATGTTCTCCAGGAGGGACTATGGACTGTGGTTTTATTTTCACTGTGTGAAACAGAATTCCAGGGAGGCTTTCAGTCTGTTGGCTCTGTTGCCCTGCATGACACAGAGCCCTGAGAGGTCTTTAGACTGTGGTGTCAGTTGCCCAGTTGCTCCTGAATGCATTGGATCTCCAGGATCTCTAGCATATCTCCAGTTGTGGTGTCAGATGCCCTGAGTGCAGCAGATTTCCTGGGATGCCTCAGGACATGGAATCAAATGTTCTGAGTGCAGAGATCTTCTGGGATGCTTCAGGGTATGGTGTCTTCCAGAGAGCAGAATAGCTAGCAGTCTGTCCTGGCAGAAAGGCCATCTCTTTAGTTATATATTTGAAGCATTTCATGATCGACAATGTTTATTAATATCTCGTGGTTATAACTCATTGATATTAGGTAATAACTGCTGGTCATGGCTAATTTTATCAGTAGCAACTATAAATATTGAGCAAAAGAAATGAAAAATTAGTCTATGTGTTGAAATTCTAGGACTTAAATAGTAGTCTCCATAAAAGCACCTTGTTAGCTCTTTATGGTCTCATAACATCACAAGTAATATATTTAGAACTCAGTTACTATAGTTTTTCTTTTTATTGTTGATTTTTGAATGACAAACTTCTAGACATTAAACTATATTACAAAAAAATCCTTTTAAAATTATAAATGTCATGTTTTAAGCATATTCTGAGAGATATTCACCAATTGTCACTCTTAAATTCAAAATATTACCTCAACTCCATTGAAACTCTGCAAAACAGCATTTATTCTTCATAACCAGCCTTGTAGCATTAGGCAGAAACTATCATTTTTTTCATCTGTTGTGAATTTATGGCTTCAACATACATCATAGAAAAGTAGCTACTTAGTGTTCTGATCAGAACATTATTGGATAAAGGAATGAATGGATGGATGGTTGGAAGGATGGATAGATAAGTGGGTGGATGGGTAGATAGATGGACTGGATAGACAGGCAGAGAGATGGATAGACAGACACAGACACACATGAGTGCATGTGCGTGCACACACACACACACACACACACACCAGATTGTCAACATGTGCCCTTTCTGTCTACCTTCTGTTATTCAGCATGCTTTCAAGGCTCACCAAATTGCAGCAAGTATCACTATTTTGTTCTTCTTTTAACTAGACTTTATTTAATTATATTAATATAGAGCACTTGGTTTACCCACTCATCCACTGATAGGGCATTTGGGTGATTTCTACTTTCAGCTTGTCTACATTGTCTCTGTTGATTTCAATTCTTGCTTATCACTGATCTTAGAGCAGAAGCTCTGTCTTAGTTAGGGATTTACTACTCGGAACAGACACCATGACCAAGGCAACTCTTATAAGGGCAATGTTTAATTGGGGCTGTCTTACAGGTTCAAAGGTTCAGTGCATTATCATCAAGGGGACAACATGGCAGCCTCCAGGCAGGAAAGGGGCTAGAGGAGCTGAGAGTTTTATATCTTTATCTGAAGGCTGTTAGCAGAATACTGGCTTCCAGACATCAAGGATAAGGATCTTAAAGCCCATACCCACAGTAGCCCACCAACAACATGGCCACACCTTCTAATAGTGCCACTACTTGGGCCAAGCATATACAAACGATCACAAGCACCATGCTTCCTATTTGGGGAGCTGCCAAACCATTTGCAAGTAGTGGCTATCCTGTTTTACAATCTTCAGAGCAATGCACAGAGAATCTAATGGCTCCACATCCTCAGCAATACTAAAATTTTATTTTTGTTATTTTTAAAATATTTTTTAACTTAAACATTAAATTTTTAAATATTTTTAAATTTTACTTTTTTATGTATGTGAGTATTTTTTGCCTATATGTGATATGTGTTTCGGGTGCCTGCTGAAGTGAGTAGGAAGTGTGGATTTCCCAGGAACTGGAAATGACTGACAACTGTGAGTGACCATGTGAGAAAAATCTGGGTCGTCTGCAAGAGCTGCCAGTTCTGTTAGCTGCCAAACTGTCTCTCTATTCTCTTGACTGTTATGTTTATTTTGATCATAGTTAACATGAATTACTATCGCATTTTGCTCTTGACATCTTGTTTTTCAAATGGTCTTCATTATCATGTTATTTATTCACTTGACCTTTGTAGAACTTTTTCAAATCATTTGCCCATTTGTGTGTGTGTGTGTGTGTGTGTGTGTATAGTATATGTACATGTTTATGTGTATGCCTATGTGCATTTGCACACAAAGCCATGTCTGTCTTCCTCAGTCATTATTTTTGGTGTTTATGTATGTGCAGTATTCATGTGCATTCTCCCATGAATGACTGCACATATGTAGGGTACACATTCACATGTGTGTATATGTATGTGGAAGCCAAAAGTTGATGAATAGAAGCCTCCAAAATAGTTTTCTACCTTATTCATTTAGAAAGAGTCTGTCATATGAACTCAGGGGTTACTTACCTACCTGGCTAGACTAACAAGCTATCCTTTCCTGAGGCTCTTTTATGTATTTGAGGGGTTTAGTAAAGAAATCACTGAAGGGACTGATCTGTGGTTAGGCAGAAGATTTTTGTGGTAGATAAGAGACCAAGAACAGCCAGAGGCATCTGAGAACTTGTGCCATGGCTAGCTCTCATATACAGAGAAAAGGAGAAGAGAGGAGCAGGCTGGTGACTGTGGAGCAGAGAGATCACAAGACGGGCTGGTAAGCCAGAAAGGCTTGGGAACTAGGGGGGCGGGGAACTCTGCTCTGTTGCAGGCTTATTTCAGTTCATAGAGAACTAGAAGGCCCTTGCTGGAGTTGTGGGGCTGCGGGGAGAGGATGCAAAAGTAATAGCTTCTCCTGACAAAAAGAAATTCATCTTACAAGTTTTCTGAGGAACACTTAGTGTTTATCTGATCCGAGTCCACCTGAAGCTGAGTCCAGGCTGCCATCTTGGGGAGCTGAACGGACCTGGTGTACCATGTCTGCCTTGCAGATCCTGGGATAAGGAGTAAGAAGATGACCCCACTGTGCATGTTTGCACATTCTAAGGGTCTGAAATCAGTCTTCATGCTTCTACAACACGCACTTTATATATGGAGCCATCTTTTCAGCTCTCTCTACCTTATCTTTGGACACAAGGTCTTTTACTGTACCAGAATTCACTGATCCCACAAGTCTAGCCTGTCTATAGACTCCAGGAATCAAGTTGTCTCCAGCCTCCAGATGCTGGGGTTATAGACACACAGTATGATGCCAGGATTATGTGTGAGTGCTGGGGATTCTAATTCAGATGCATATGTAAACAATATACTAACTGAGGCTTCTCTCCAATCACTCTTTTACTCGTTTTAATCGAATACTTTGAAGTTTTATCAGATTGTAAGAGTGATTGATATTTAGAGTTCTAAAGTTTATTCTTTGCTCAGATGTATAATTTGCAAATATTTTCTGCCATTATGTAACTGATCTTCTCACTGCCTTGATGCTGCCATGGACATAATTTAATTTTAAGATAGATAAAATCCAATTCTGTTGATTTTTTTTTTTTTTGCCACTTAAGGCTTGTGTTGTTCTTTCATAGAAATTATTGACTCACACGAGTTCACTAAAATTTATTCCCTTGTGAAATAAAAATGTTATCATTGGATTCTTACAACAGGTGTCTGATCCATTTTGAGTATGTTTTGCGTAAGGCATAATGTAAGTGGCCCAAGTTTATTATTTGCATATGTATATCTAGCTATCTCAGTATCAATTGATACAGATTTTTTTGAGATTTTTAATAGGAATGTATAAAGCAGATGTTCTCAACCTGTGGGTTGCAATCCCTTTAGGATCATGAAGGACCCTTTCAAAAGGATCACTTAAAATCATCTGTATATTGTCAATTTATGTTATGATTCATGGCATAAAATTTTACATAAAATTACAGTTATAAAGTAGCAATGAAAGTAATTTTATGGGGAGGGTCACCACAACATGAGATATCACAGCTTTAGGAAGGGTGAGAACCAATGGTGTAAGAGAAACCGGGATGGGTTCTGCAATTCGTATACCCTTACCTCCTCTTAGTATGTTATCAAGCATTTTCCAGGCAGCTGGGACTTCACTCTAGTGCAATTCTGAAGCAAATTGGTGTTCATCCACTTCTGCCAACATGAGGAGTTGTTGGCAAATTGGTTCGTTTATATATAAACCACCCACAGAGCAGTTCTTTACTGGCTACTAAGCTTAACAATTTTACAGTAAACAGCCACACTTACTCACTCAAACTAGGAAATGTGTATTTATTTAACCACTCAACAGATATTACAAGTAAACAGCCATTTGCTCAAGATGCAGCACAAAGGAAGGCACAGGGGCTGTGTCTGGGCTGAAGATAACCAGCATCCTTCCAGATGTGCTGTATTTTAATGTTCTCTAAAACGATTTCTTAATTCATTTCCTTTCATACAGTTATTTATTGGCATAAAGTGCTTACTAAATTCAAAAGAAAGAATAACCTAAAATGTTGTAAAAGTAAATACATAAAAATTAAAAAACTGATTTCATGATGGAACAAAAAAGAATGATTTTTTTAATCGCATAATACAAACTGGAAATATACCATGCCAGTCAAATACGCCCACTAGAAAGGAAAGTTATAATTTATGAAAAGGTGAAAAGATATTCCTATGGAAATTATGTTTATCTAAAATCTGAAGAATTAAAAATTAGTCACCCACAAAACTTATACTAACTTTCCCAGATTAAAAAAATAAATAACAACATCAAAAGCAAACAAATCAACAAACGAACTAAGCATTCACACATTCTCCACTTGGAGGAAGTTGTCTACATCAAACATACAAGAAGACAGGGAGCCATTGTTCAGGAAGTGTGTTTCGGGTCTTTAAACGGTAGAATGGTACTGAAAATTTAGCATACATTAAGATTGAAAGGCTTATTTTCCAGATAGCAAAAACAGATCCAGCGCTGGCTGTATTTTGTTTGCTTGGATTCTTTTTAAGTCAGTGCAAAATTAGGAGAGTGACTGTGCAAATGGGTCTAACCGTCTCCATTCTGCCCTTTGCTATCGATCTTAATGTACCTCTGACTATTTGCATTACCTGTATGTTTTCATGCTCTGTCTTAGTAATCTGCCTTTTACAATCAGTTTAGCCACTAAATGGGACTGTGAAGTTGCCAAGAAGCATCTGCAATTGAGTCTGAGTTGCAGGGTTTAAAGTTCCCAGAATTCAATTCGTTGGTATCTGTGGCACCAAGCCAAGGATTTTTGTCCCTGTCTCCGTTCTGACACACCATGAGAACTTCGGTATTCCTTTACTTAAATATCTTCAGTTTACTCATTAAACTACTCCATAACACTCTCGCCACCTGTAAATTTGCAATTTCTCTTCATACTTTCTTTTCATTTGTGTCCGGCTTTCCTTCCTTCATTGGCCTAAATGACCTTTTTCAACCAAATATTCTGTGTAAAGAAGACACTACTTATCCCATACATTGGAGCATTAAACTGTCATTTGGAGCATGGTACTAAGACAAGGATCTCTGCAGTGTGAAAAACAGTTAAAATTGGCTATGCAAAGAAGGAAAAAGAGAATGCTCAAATGAATCATGTGGTTTGATCTCCTCACTCAGTGTGAATTGTTATTCACTTCCTATGAGTAGGCAAATGACTATTTACAAAGCTATTACAGGTCTCATTAATTGTCATTATTGCTTATGGGTATCAGTGCAATTACCAAAGTGCCTGTGTGCACTTTACCTTGGACTTCTCTTCTTAATTAGTCATATTGAGTGTTAGTAGCTGACCTCCTTGCATAATGGGGAAGGCAAAGGAAGCATACAGAAGGGTGATTTAAAGCCGGATCTTTGTTTTAAAGAAGGAAAAGGGGTCAGTCTGTTAGGATTAATCAGTGGCACTTCATTGCCAAGTACCAGCAGCAACTTTACTGGTACAGAAATGAGAGAAACAGGCACCATTATACATACCAAATACTGATGTTTTGATGTACTTCTCCAGGAAAGACAGAGAGAAATAGTCTGTCTTCAGGAGCCTAGAAAGCAGAAATTCAATTGCCAGCAAGATTTCTGCCATTCTGTTATTTAAGCATTTAACCCAGTGCCCTGGGAAATCACAATTAATGAGAAATCTGCCCACGGTATCTATTTATGCTGCTAGAATTCATTGTCAAATGGCACCAGCACACTGTAAACTTACAATTTGTTATTTAGGCTGATTTGTTCTTGTGATTCATTTGAATATAAAGGTTGGCACCTTTGCTACATTAGCAACTTCAGCTAATAATGTCATAACATTGTTTATTTTGTTAACATAAAATTTGACATTAGCCTTTTGCAAAAGAAAGTGAAAATAAGCTGCTTGAAATTATGCATATTTATTATTTTACAAGCTTACTACTTTTTATTCAGTCAATCAAAATGATTATTGAACATTTATTGTTACTAGAGTGTGATTCACTAATGTGAAAGGTAGAATAATGAGGGAGTAGCTAACTCTCAGAGTAACTATTATGGTGGACCAGAAATAACAGAATGAACATGGAAGAAGCATTCAAGAGAACAGCTGCATGAAAATATTCCACAGGAAATTAACACTTAAGGGACAGGAGATTTCTTGGTGTGTACACTTAAAAAAGAGTTACTTCAGGGAGAGACCTATAAAATCAGGCATAAATTGGCTATGTTCTAGGGTCAATGCAAATGTTATTTATTTTTAGAATCACTGAAGCATGTGAAATAAAAACATGAAAATTATATAGAGTTTTAAAAGATAAACAAAAAGTGCTATCAAAAGACTTCATGATAATAATAACAATTTAAAGTATGTATGATTCTTCACTTTTCTTTCAACATGTATTTAAAGAAAATAAAAATAAACTCTTATTTAGCTTAGGCTGCCCTGAAATTTCTATGTCTCTAGGATTAGTTTTTGCATTCTGATATTTTTGTCTCAACTTTGCAAGTGCTAGAATTATAAGCATACGCTACCACGGGCTTTGATGAAGATATAATACTTTAATGAAAAATGTAAAATTTAATGAAGACATGACCAGTAATAATTTATCAAATATTCTCTGTTTGTCTCTGTCCCCCTCTCTGTCTCTACCTTGGTCTGTCTGTCTCTTTCTCTCTCTGTCTCTTTAATCTCTACTGGGGGTTGAATCCATGACTCTATGGATGCAATGAGTGTACTAGGCAATAAGTCCACCAATCATTCTTCTCAAGCAGATAAAGAAAAACCTTAATAAAATAAGGACAAGTAAGTGATATTTGGTATCTAGGGCTAAATGTGGGACTAATTTCTGAGGCAGAGGTCTGACTATATTATAGAACTCACAGAAAGAGGATAAACATGCCAGCCAAAGAAAGCAAATCTTTTTTTTTTTATTATTCGATATAATTTATTTACATTTCAAATGATTTCCCCTTTTCTAGCCCCCCCACTCCCCGAAAGTCCCGCAAACCCCCTTCAAAGAAAGCAAATCTTATTGTGAAAGATGGGCACTTCTATTTGCTGAAGGAGGTGGAGGGAGTCCTGGTTCCTCCAGGAGGAATATAACATGTTTAGGGAGCATGAACTAATAGAATGGAAGAGACAAGATTCTGAAGTTGCTGGAGCCAGCTTACTGAGATAAGGACGTGTCTGATGGTCTAAGGACAGGTGTGATGAACCTGAGAGGACTAGATCAGAAGGAAGATAAAGATGGTTGATAAATAATATCTTTAAATGTAAAAGATTGATTTTTTTGTGGAGATTGAGTTCCAATTCAGGCTTGAGTATTTAACTTGAAGGCAATGGTGGAACATCCCCACAGAGAATATTCTGTATGAGAAGAGACGCCTACAAATGAGATTGGATATGAAGGAATTACCTAGGCAACAGAGTTCCAGAGAAATAGGAAAGCACCCAGATCATAAAGACAAGGAACAGGACAAGGCTGCCACTCTAAGGAGAGCATTGGAGAAAGTGCAAGAAAAAAAAGTGCCCCTTTAATAAAAGCAACAGAAATGAGAATTAAAACTACATTCAAGTACCAAGGTCTTTTTTTTTTTAGATATGATAATACTCTTCCCAACTACTGTGGAACATTTCATTCCAAAGGCAAGCTTCTGAAAGAAGTTGTGGCTCTCAGTTCATAACAAGTAGGTGTAATTCAAGCCATGCACAAAGGGCTAGTGTAAACTTGAATGTCCTATGCATTCTGAGAGGTACCAGGATTTTGATCCTAGTTCTCCAAGAGGGAGAGGGACAAGAATAAGGAGGAAGGAGGAAGAATACAGTATATGTGATGGGAAGAAAAAGTATCTGCCTTAAGTAGAAACTGAAGCAAGAAAAAGGTTGTAAGAAGCACATTAGGAAGAATAAAATATTTCACGCAGAATGTAGATCAAGGGCAAATCTGGTGAGAGCAATCTTGGCACTTTCACAAACAGCAACAAAGACCAGTGTGGCTGAAGAACAAACACACGATAAAACATAACGGGAATTAACTGTACAGAATTAGGTAACCAAGGTGTTTGTTTTACATGACCATATACATATATACATATATATATACACATATACATATATGAGAGAGAGTATATATACATATATGCAAGCTTACTATCTTACAGAAACAACAACTCATGCCCCAGTGATGCCCATTTTCAATCCTCTAGACCTGTTTTCTCTTGTTCCTCAACCTGGTGATTTGTATACTCAAGTTATCACAGCAGAAATTAAGAAATAGCCTAAGGTGTCTCACTTCACCTGGTCTTTTACTTCTAATACTCTGTAATAAAACATTCCTGTTGCTTCTTAAAAATCTTATCTTAAAAGTCTTGTTTCTCCAATAGCTACTCCTTTCAACCTCACTTCGCTAGTGTGCCAACAGGCTGCCTCCAGCTTTCACACATCTCTCTTCTCGCACCCATCCGATCCAGTCTTCCAATTAAATTCAGAATGAACTTTGTGAAAGTACACACAGGTATTTAGCCCATAATACATGCTGCATACCCGATGACTTAATCACCAGGAGTGGGTGCCTTCCATATGTGGAGGCTCCATGTCCAAGGTAAATGTGTCAGCTGGCTTAGTTTCTATTGGTGCCTCTTTCTCTGCTTGCAGATGCAGCTACTTTCTAGGATTGCTTGTGCCTTTCTCATAAATGCCCTTGGTGTTTCATCATTCTCTTTAATGGATGTCAAGTATATAGGATATGGCTATGTCATTTATGATCTCATTTGACCTCAAGTGTCCCGCCAAGTTTCTATCTCAAAATAAAGACCTACCACAAACTACAAATTCAGCACTTACGTTGACACATCCCAAATTAATACACAGTCTCTTCCAAAACCCTCTAATACCCCTCTTTCTCCCACAGCATTTAGAGCATGGCTCCATGACAGAAGACTTTCCCACTGTCCAGTTTTATTTCCCATCATTTCCCATATATTGCAGACATTGATTCTGTCAGAGAATAACTAAATGTAGAAAAGTAAAATATACTTCCATTAGGTTAAGAGAGTAGAGAGAATTATATGTCCCTCGGAATCTTCTCATGCCTACACAAATGACAGGTCATCTCCATGGCACTGTCTACACTCACCATTACCATTCTACAAGACTTTACCATTTGTAAAGACTGGAGAAGAATCCTTTTTTACCTGCATGCTTAGAGTCTATTCTGTTAGTACCACAACCCAATATTTGTCACATTCTGTGAGGACTTCTAATATATTTGTGTTTCTTCCTGACTATTAAGTTAAAACTGTGGTATCTATATGAATATTCTATACGAATTACTAGATACTGATTTAAAGGGGGGCACATGGGAAAAGTAAGTGGTTATTGTAGATTCAGGTAATTTTTCTTCACTGCATAAACAGTATTCACCTAGTGAGTCTTCAATTCTTATGATGTAAAATCAGGTAAGCAAAACATATTTATGCAAAGTTGTCATGAAACTTGGGAAGAGGTCCCAGCAGAAGAGCCTTGTAGCTGTGTCAGGCAGGCAAAGGACGAGGGGATACAGTATAAAGGTAGGGCAATAAGTTCTGTCTCTTGAATTTTAATGAGGTTTGGGTTAGGCTCTAATATAGAACTGAAGCTATAGATATTTGTTCTATATTTAAGAGAGCATCCGTTTCAAGATGAAAACAGTATTTGAAGAAGACATTTACCTACAGCAAAAAATTGTGCTTGTAAGATGAGTTAGCAATGTATAGATGAGGAGAAATGAAAACACAGATGAGCATAATAACCCTTGGCAAACTTATCTACCAGAATTAACAACTCATTGAGAGTGTCTATAAGTTTACTTAGATGATAAACAATCTCTATTTTTTTTAACTTTACTGAAATAATATCATTAGGAAAAGGATGCTGCTGTTAGAATCTAGTTAGTATTAATTCATGTTGAAGTGAAATTTTACAGTGTAGATGAAATTATACAAATATGAACATGGAAAAAAATCACATTGTTTTTATAGAGTACATTAACATGTACACATTAACACAAATGCAGGCCAGTTTACCTTAGGAATTGTGAAATTATACAGACATGTTTTATATTGCTATGCAGTTAGGAATTTATGATGAAATCTTATTGATATAAAATTTGGATTAAAACCTAGAATTTGCAGTTACCCTAATGCCATTTGATTACTGGAATAACTTGAGAGAAATTTAATTTTACTAAAAAATAGATACTTAGAGACGCATTCCGTCTGATTTAATGAAATGGTATATCTAATAAAAATCTAGTCTATACAATCAGCGATGGAAATGGAACTATATTATTAAATGGAAGGCATAGTTTGGTATTAAGTTCCTAACTGCCGCAGTGAATTCTAATGCTTAGATAAACTATAAGCATTAAGGAGAATATATTCCTGCATAGTAATTTCTATAGTTTAACATTTCATCTGCAAATCTCTTCAAAACAAGAATCTGCTCAGCAAAATTATGACTTAAATAATAACTAAAATTCTTTCAATCATAAATGTCTCCTGATGAAAAGAATTAGGTTTTAGAGCTCATTTTATAATTAATAAATGAAAATATAAGAGTAATATATGATTATAAAGTAATAATCCCACAAGCATAGCCACGGACAGAAGCGCTGCTAGATACCAAGGTGAGAAGCATTGCATACTTGCTTCTTGGTCAGGCAGTGCGTGACCTTGTCACAGAATGATGATCTCATAACTAAAATCTAACTGACTCTCACACACTGACTTTCATGATTTCACATTACAGCTTGACTTTTCTGTAACATTGGACTGCTGGATGCAAGGTATCTTGGTTAATATTTTCCTGAGCCTTGAATGCTTAAGTTGTTATGCTTGGTTTCTGTCTTATTGTCTGATGCTTCCGGCTATCTTTGCAGCTAGACTAGTGAGTCTGCATATATTAAAAGTTGTTTCCAAGGTAGAAAATCTGAGGACAAAACCCACAATGCACCCATCCATCACTCCTGTGGATGTGAGCTGGCCCTCCTCACAGAGCATGATTCTTTCTTATTGCCAAAATGGTCCAAGGAGAAAGAAAACATTTCATTTCAGAGTTTATAATAGCAGAAATGAAGACATGTATCCTGGAAGGCAGGAACCCAAACATTTAGAAAAGATATGATATTGATTTCACGATATGAAATTCTGCCATAAAAGGTAGCTTAGGGAGTCTCAGAAATATAATCTTTATCTTTTCAATTATAAATGATCCCATTGAGAAAGATAGAAGAGGTCCAAAGAATACCTACAGAATGACACCCTGTGCTCTGATGAGCCTACAACTTAAAATTCAAATACAAAAGTGGTGAGATTTCTTTAAGACCAATAAGAATCCCAGAAGAATAAACTTAACAAGTATCACAGCTCCTCCTAGGCAAGGCTCTAAGACATTGTCCTGAACAACAAGCCCCTCTCCCCCTGCTTTGTCAAATGCAAAGAAAGAAGATAAACTACAAAAACATGCTTTTAGCAGCCTATTTTGTTCTGTAGATGAGCATGTGGCACAATTGAGGTCATTATGTTTCTCTCTTCCTTTTCAAGGAGAAAGATGGTCCACATGGAAAGAAGGAAATAAAAAAAATATGAACGAGGAGATTGTAAAAGAATGCCCAGGTTGTTGTAAAGGAATTATATTCTCATGGTGAGAGGATAATTATATCTCACAATATAGGCAAGAAGTGTAAATGAGATCAATGAACTATGCTTAGAATCGTTTGGAGTTTGAGGATATGAATGATATCAAAGGCATGTGAGGAAATAAATGTCACTGCTAATATAAATAGAGTAAAAAAATATAGCATCCTTGATCCATTTATTGTTTACATACCTATTTATTTATCTTTCACTCTCCTAACTGTGAGGGATTTTGTATAAAAGCACTGTAAATTATAGCAACAATAACTAATATACAGCAAGAAAATATGGGTGGAGGGAAGAAGGGGAGCCCTGAATATTCTTAGGGCATGCAAACTGTTCTTAGAGAAATATTACCTACGTTTCCAGGATGGCTCTCTCCCCTGACCATGGCTAACTGGTTCAACTAGAATAGAAAGCCATCAACTTTGAGCCACTTGTCTTTGAGAAGAAAGTCTCCTGAAGCTGAGGTTGACCAGAAAGAGAAGCTCAGTCACAGAAGGACTTGCTGCAAGAGGACTGTTGTTGCTGGGAGCCTTGAGTCCAACCCGGATTCTTATCAGGCTGAGACAGAATTACTGAATTCATTTCTTACTATTTTCATCCCTGTATTGAGAAGATTGACTGTGCATTAAAACAAAAACAAGAATCCTCCAGGTCCTAGTAGTTTGTGAAAAAATGAAAGTGTCCAGTTATTTAAACAATAGCTCATTTTGAGTCGTTTTGGTGATGGTATTTCCTAGAGGGAGCCTTATGTGTACTTGCATATGTATGTACTTATCTAGTGTGTAGTGTGTGCTTACATATGTACGTAGTCTTCTTACATCCTGTGTATCTGCTCTCCTCTACCTTCATAATGGTTTCCATTAAACAAGTAAATAGTTAATGGGAATGGTTTTATGGTTCATAATTCAACTCAAAGCCCTTGCATTACTGTTTGTTGGTGTTAACTCAGACCACTCATTTTATCTGGGCCAATAGACAAAAAGGGTTTAGAGACCAGCTAGTGAGTCTCTGCCCCAGTCAATCTTTCGGGCTACTAAATGAATCGTTCATTCCTTCTCCTGCACAATAAATATCTGCTCTCCATACACAAGTGGTGTCACCTAAAAGTCATGGAGTTTCCATGTGTATACCATGTCTGAAAAGGGCAAAGGCTTGGTGCCAAACTCCTGTCACACCCTGTTGGGCTACATGTTTTGCCTTGCTATTGGGGTGCCGAAGTGCAGCCACTAAGCCACTTAAGGGAGGCAGAACAGAGTCTGAGGTAGGGGTTCCAACCTGTATTTTAATGGGTGAGAAACAGGGAGGTCTGAGACAGATGTCATTTCCAGCCTCCTGTGGACCCAGATACCATTGGGGATCGCAGGAGGCTGGAAATGGTAGACTGCAGCTCTGAGCTTTCTCTTCATCAGGTAGGAAAGGGATGGCTGAGCCAGGGCCAAGACCAGAATATGGATTGTTTTCCAGTGAGTGCCTAGAGTATGGAGAGAGGCCTTTTCTGGGAGATTTCAGTGTGTCTCTTTACAACAAAGGCCTCCCCTAAGGCCTTGCAATGATCCTTGGTGAAGGAGACTGTTCTTACTTTCCCAAACTGCTTTATTTGGATGTGAATGCATTCATCCTATTCAGGGTGAACCAGGGATTAAATAGCTTTTGTGGGAAGGAATGCCCAGGAAGGGAAGCTCATTGGCTAAACACTTGGGGGCTCTCTAGATACCTCATTAATATGGAAAACTCCATGTTCTTATGCTGAGTGACAGACTGCCAGGTCCTCTCACTGGGGTGTCATGGTTATGTATTTCAGGTAGTGTGGCAGGGAGCTAGACTCATGCCTACCTTTCTCAATTCTAAGCTGTCCTGGGGTTTAGACAGCCTCAACCTTATCAGTTCTTCTGTCTGCTGGCATGACCCACTTGCCCCACAATATCCCAAATCCTTTCTCTGGGATTAGAAAAATACATATTACCCTCAAAATGAAAAACCTTGTCTAAAATGCAACAAGTTACAATAGTATAATACTAACAAAATCTTTGAAATTACATAGTATTTTATATATACATACAGTTTATGGATGCAATATATGTATCATATACATATATATATATATATATACATACACATATAAAATGCACACACACACACATACACACACACACACACACACACACACACACATATACCTATTTACAAATGTGTTTTGTTCTCAGTGATTTTAATTTATCTGGATCTAGATCCTGGCAATGACTTATAATCTCTGCTTGGATGACTAAACTGTAATGTGTATCTAGCCCCTAAAATACTTTTCAAGGTAAGAAAAACTACACAGGCACATGGCCACGATTTATAACATGGAACCAATGACATAAGAAATTTGTCTACATAGAGCTAATCTATCACTTTCCATACTCTTATAATCATGTGACCAATGATATTAAACTGTGTCCAACATAAATGTACTAATTCCTTCATGTTGGAGTTCCATAGAAGCACAGTACTTGAAACTGATATTTGATAGAATATGAATTCTAAGGTAAACTGAAATTAATAAAATATGGTGAGCATTCATCAGGTAAAGGGGCTTGCTACTAAATAGCTGACTTTCCTTCCCACTCTGCAGGTGGTGAAAGGAGAGAATCAGCTCTCTCATTAATGCCATTAATGAAGCCTGGTGGTCACACTAAAAAGAGGGGTGAAATATGGCTCAAGAATGTTTATGCTTTTGCTGAAATTAAATTTGTGTTGGGTAGGAATATTATCTCAGTATGTCCCTGTGAAATTCCATTTTTTAAACTCCCTGGAGCTGGGAAAATGGCTTACTCAGAAAAGTACTTTCCTTGCTACATAAGAACATAAATTCAACCCCTGCAAGCCATATTACAAAAAGAAAAGGGAAGAAGAAGGAAAGCATAATCCTGAAGTCAAGGAGATGGAAATAGGTGAATCTCTGCAGCTCAAGGGCCAGCCAGTCTTCAGTAACCAGTGAGCCAAGATCTCCGGGAGATACAGTCTCAGTAAAGGTTCTTGAAGAATCCCAGTAGATTTCCTTAGACTTCATTCCACATATGCAACCCCCACACACAAATATATGCATATGCACACAAATTTCTTCTATGCTTTTAATAACAGTATTGATGAAGAATTCACCAAACAGGGCAGGAGATATATACAGACACTGGTTCTCATGTCTGCTCTACATATTTTCTTTATCTGATTGAAGTAGCTTCCTTCACAGCAGGCTCCACATCTAGTTGGGCTAAGGTGAGGCTAGAATCCTACCTGCATTAGTGTGGGAGGAGTGAGCCTTTAAGGAGCACCTCACAAGCTGCTTCTGTCTATACTCTCAGTTGGAGAGCTCAAAGTTATAAGCCACCTGCCCCAAAGATTTTTCCTAATGTTTTTACAGACTACAAACAGACCTTGTAGCCATAGCTTCAAAATCACCTTAGGATTTATGGAGACATTCAGAGATTATTGAATCAAAACTTTTCTGGGTAAAATGACAGCAGTAAACAAGCCAAAAAAATATGTTCTTTTAAATGGTGACTTTGGCTTCAAAGAGTTCGACAGAAGAAACTTTTCATTGATGCACCAAAGACAGAAAGAATGATGGATAAAATAATTCTGTTTAAAACAGCTAGCCTCACTTTTAGCTATGTAGAAAAGTATACACTGAAAAACAAAACACATACAAATTCTTCCTATAGACATGCAAAGGTACTTTCTCTAAGACAGAAAGGTCTTACTTAAGCAGTAGAATATGTAACTGAGGCATTTTCTATTACCATATTCAGTTCCTATGGGATTTTAATAATTTAATAAATTTGAAGATATCACTTTAATGTACAGATATTTTCTGGGTTCCTTGTGTTATTGGTATAGTAAAGCCATATTTTTCACGGACATGACACCACAGATTTGATCTATGGTTGTTCTTCATCTGTGCATTTAGAGAAAGCATAGCTAGAAAGAGACATGTGTCTGTTGTACAGTATTTGTTAGCTATAAATGAGGTCATTTAGGAAGGTTGGTCTCTGAATATCTTCCGCTTATTTTTCTAAAGCACGTATTTTTTTTTTAAAAAAAGTCTGAGAATTTCATACACACATATAAGGTATTTAATCAAATCTACTCCACTCCTTCCTCTTCTACAAGCACAGTTTTGAAGTATTTACACAATTGTCTTTTTCTTACGACTCTATAAGCATCAGTCATGTAGGGGGGGAAGACATTCTGATTTTAAGAACATTTCAGACAAAATGAAAATAAGACACTTGTTGGGTAGAATATGATTCCTATGCTTATTTGTTTTGTCGTATATACTCAGCAAAGGCCGCAAAAGATTTACTTGTTGATGTGTAGAGCATAGTCAAGGCCATGAAGTCTTCTACTGTGATATGATGCTGTTAGCATTCGTTGCCTATTTACATTAGCTTTTCAATATCAAAAGGCACTGGAGTTACATAGATTCAATGCTGAAGAGTTTTCACTTCTGGTGAACCAATTTTAGTTTAATCTTTTTCACATAAAAAGCCAATGGTTTATTTTACTTATTTATTTGGAAATGAAAACATATCTATCTCCTTTACCCTGAGCAAATATCACTTTTAATGCAAATACCAAAGGTGTTGTCTTCAGAGAACATGGTATTTAAGCAATAAGCACATTAAATGCTAGACAAAACATTTGGTATACAAACATATGAATTAATGTGGGGGTAAAAATCGTAGAAAAAAACCAATGTGTGATAGACAAGTCAAGTCAGGGTGTTTGTTTCTAAGCTAGAAGATAGATGGAAAGGTTAAGACATACATAATTTTGTGTTCTGAGTCACAACTGAAGAAGTGTATTTTTCAAGGGCTATGAAGTGACATCTTATTGTAGAACAGATTAAAATTGAAGCCACTAAATTCAATGTCTCTAACTCAAAGAGAAGTGGAAAAATTGGAAATGTCATTTAGTAATCCCTCTTCTCTAGTGACAAACTCTAAATCCCTTCCTACTGGGCACAGAAAATTGAATAAGGATTTACAGATTAAATATTTTTAAGGCCCATGAAGCATGATATTTGTCCAAAGATCCCATTAAAAAGAAGAAAATGTTAAGATCAGAGAATAATTGAAATATTAACATATTTTTACTACCAAAAAAATAATGGTCCTCTTTTTTAAAGAGAGAAACTAATGCAGAATGCTTGGGAAGAGTTGGATGGCAGAGAGTGAAGAGGAAAAATAATGTAATTACATTATGATTTCAAAAAATAATAAAAATAGTCAGAAGGATATTAGATCAGACATAACATGATTTCTTTTAAAAAAATTTAGGAAATATTTTTAAAAAGTTGCCTGCATGATAAGCCTTTTTTCTTTGCTCAAAATTAACATACTACTTTACTAAAAAAATAAATACTTGCGGCTGGAAAGATGGCTCAGTGGTTAAGAGCACCGATTGTTCTTCTAGATCTGGGTCCTGAGTTCAATTCCCAGACACCATATGGTGGCTCACAACCATTTGTAATGGGATCCGATGCCCTCTTCTGGTGTGTCTGAAGACAGCAACAGTGTACTCATATACATAAAATGAATAATTAAATCTTATAAAATATACTCTAGGAATCCTCATTTAAAAAAAAAAAAAGAACAAGTTACTTCAGCAAAAGTAATTTTCTAGAAAGATGTGAGATAAGAGCTTTCAGTTCCCCTCATAGAATAACTTGTTTGCTGAGACAGAAAATTTGGATTTAGTACAAGATGCCTAAAATGGGCATCTTCACTGGGGTTTTGCTTGTTATTTTTCAGGTGTGTTTTGTATTATGGTTCTAGGTCATACTCTAGAGACATTCTAGCAACCAGAAAAGTTGTTATTTAAAATGTTTACAGTTACATTTTCTCTGACTCCATAATAGATAAGAACAAAGCACCTTTCTTTTCTTGTTTGTTTTAGATGTTAAAATGCCACCTTTCTTCTTTATTTCCTTGCTATATTCTCTTCCTTCTTTCCACAAAAGAACAAATGAGGATAATAATGCCAATAGGTTACATCTGAAATTGGAGAAAGAAAAAGAAAGAAAGGAGCAAGGGATAGAATTACAAGGGGTGGTTGTTGAGGAATGGAGCAAGTAGGAAGGGAAGAACAGAAGGTGGACAGAAGGAAAGAGAAGTGCAAGGAAACCATCATTAATATTCTCATCAAGTTGTTCCTAAGATTTCTATACATTTATGCTATAAAGATGAATATTTTATATGTGAATTCAAGAATAAAATTACTAGAACAATATCTATTTTTAAAATTAATTTTTCACTTTGTTTTGTATTATTGGAAAGTCCAGAGGGAAGGTCTTACTAAAATCAATGGCTATCATTTATTGAATACAATATTCTAAGCTGAATACATTAATTCATTCTTTATAGCATTGGAAATTATGTGTACTAAATTTATAGAGAAGTCAATTCGAAGTCAAGACTCAGGTGAAGTAGAAACTTAATGGTTATTTAGAAACTCAGTTGTGCCGGATGGTGTTTCCCTGGGGCCAACACGTCACAGAACGTTTAGCTGAAGGGGACACAGGTGAAATGCTAAGACAGACTCGTGGAAGAACATTTTGCTGAAGCAGATGCAGGAGAAAGGATGTTCATCTAAATCAAGCACATAAAGGATAACTGATGAAGGATTCTTCACTAATGACACATTTATAGATCTGCCTTCCATTGCATAGTTGAACTCCTTTTGTTGAGACTCCATAAAGAGAAATGCACCAAAAAGCTTCTGGTGGAGTGCTGCAGTTTCTTGCCTCTTCATGCTGATTGGCTGAGTGATGACAACTGAGACAGATTTATGTGTTGAGGGAAGACCCTTGGAGGAAAGTGGAGGAGTCTGATCTAGGCTCGCTTATAGAGCTAGCTGTGCAAAGCTTGTTGGCCTCACATCTTTGCTGATCTTTGCTTTGCAGAGAGTCACAGGCACGAACTTTTCCTGGCGTTCCTCCTGGTCCCTCCTGTTGACTCTTGCCAAGGCTGAGGCCTGCCTGCTAAGTAGTGCCACCACTGCTGACTCATCTTTGCTATCCCAACTCTACTGAACTCCACTGCTGGTGTATCCATGAAGAATTTGCAGGTGTATCCAGCTGCCACTGCTAACGTGTGAACTGAGCTGTCGATTTCCAGACAACACAGATAGGAGTTGCTCCAAAGAACCTTTCTAAACAGGTCCACTTCCCCCATATTCTTTCTTTCCCACTTCCTCTGGTGGGTAATTGACTACAAGGGAGGTTAAAGCTTTTAAGAACCATCATTAAAAATAGGATTTGAAAAAATTAAAGATATACTCAAGAATTATCATTTAATGCAAATACTGAAAGTAGGAAATTCCCCTTTAGCCTTTTGCACACTCTATAGGTTTATTGAAACCTCTGTGTCTTTTGCTTATTGTAGGTAGTAGATTAGAATTTTACAGGCTTATCCTAACTTTGATACAAACAATTACAGCCTAAATCTGGCCTCTCTCATTGTGACCTTCATCGGCCATTCTAAGTGTCCTTCAATTGCTCTCTAGATATCTCCCTAATAGCACATATCCACCTGCATTAATTTGCTTAATGACCATGATCTTTTTAAATAATAAGTTGCCCAGGAGCCCTATATGCCAACTCTTTCTACTTCTAATTCTTCCATAGGCAGCTACGGGACTGGACATTTGACTGGAGTTGGGAAATACTCAAAACAGTTGATGACAAATCATTATAACTTATCATGATAATTTTAAGAGAAAGGAAAGCAAAGTCAGGCCCATGGTAACCCTCCACCCCAAGCTGTTTCAACTGCACTTCTGCAAGGTCAGGGATGGATTTTTCTTTTCACATTGGAGACACTGGATTTATTATGGTAGGAAGCTTGTGGCATCTTACATGTTTATGTGTTGCTTGGTTTTATTGCTAGGCAAGACTACTTTTGTCCACAGAACACACTGAGCTGAGTTTTTTCTCTGTGTTGAGAACAGTGTAATTTCACCAAGAGAAGCTGATTTCACTGACATTTCAGAGATAACAATCAATCCATTGTTTAAAATACGAAGTTAAGGAAAATACTTCTTTTCATCTTTTCTACTAGTATACATAAAACATCTGCTTTTCAAGATACAAAAAAAGAAACAATTACATCACTTTTCTGTACCTAATAAAACTTTGATTTTCATCCATTATCCCCATAAACTATCTCAGGTTGTTTGATTGCTATCAAAAAATAACTTGTCATATAAAAAATATAATAGTTACTGCAGAGAAAACTATTGAATCTTATAACGTGATTGATCTAAGAAAAAAAAGGAGCAAATTTATAATTAAAGTTAATTGAACAATTTTGCCAAACTGCATAAAAGCAACTTGATAGTCATATATTTAGACAAACAGAAGAAGCAAATTGAGCATGAGGTTATTGCAAATTGGAAATTTTAAAAAAAATAGATTACTCATAAACCTATCCAGGAACATAGAAAATTGGTCATGGTAGAAATTTTAACTGTGAAAAGTGATACAATTAAATATAATTGGACATTCAACTCTGAATGGTACTCGGGGCAATCAAGAATAGATTTAGAGTTGAGGAAAGAAAAAAATATTGCAGAAAGCACCATCAACAGTCATATTTTTAAAAACGTAGGCAATGCACATTTTAATTTTCAAGTAAAATTGCTTTCACAGATTCATTCGGACTATAAATTAATCTTTTATTTTCTAAATCTCTATAGTACTGAGAACCCTCTCAAGCCACCTGTGCCCCTTAGACAATGGCTGTCAAATTCAGGTCCTATATGTTCACAGAAGTTTCCCAGAATGCAACTCCTTTCATTTAGTCATCAACTCAACTCATCCCTCCAAAGCACCAAGTATTTGGGAATATGATGCAGTGTGATCCCCTTCAGTACAGACTGGTTGAAAAGAACATAATGTGAGAGGTTCTAAAGACTCACTAAAGACTGAACCTCTGAAATTATTAGGGACTCCAACTGACCTAAAGTCTTGTCAAATAACTAGAATTTGCCATATAAAGAAGTGAAGTACAACCCATGTCTAAGATCAGTATAGAGAGGAGTTATGGAGAAAAGGCTTAGCTTTTTGCACTAAATCACTTAACACTGAGCACTCCACCCTATGAATGACTGATTTCAAGGAGACTCCTGAACAAACACACAGGAGCTATGCTGCCTCCGTCATACAGCTACAGGAAATGTCTTTCACACTGGCCTTCAGAGATCCAGAGTCTATGTACATTAACTGAAAACATCGTAATGTGTTGGTACTGCTCATTTAAGTAATCTCTACACTCCATACAACACGATGGAAGAAGAGCCAAAAGTAAATTCATGTTGTGACATTTTTAAACGATAACATGTGTCTTTTCCTGAAATAAAATATATGTGTCGCGAATTAAAATTTTGGATGCACACTGAGTGAGATTTAGAGCCAGGTTCTGTCATTTATTGATGTTGGAAAACTGAGCAAACTTCTTACTCTTTCTGAATGTCTATAAAAGTGCATAGTCATGATATTGTCCTTAAAGTTTGCTCAGAGCAATACCATGCTTGTTAATAATCGTCTCCCAGCAAGTGAGGAAGCAGTTGGTGGTTTAGTTGTTTTAATTGTTGTAATCAAAGCATAATGAAGACTCTCAGACTCTCTCTCTCTCTCTCTTTTACACACACACACACACACACACACACACACACACACACACACACTGGCATACACACATGCACACACTTACAGCCAGTCAAGAAATAAATGAAGAGAATATTCATTTTTTATCTTGAAACAAAGTCCTGAGGACAGTCTAAGAAACATCAGGTCTTACCTTCTCAGTCCTATCTTTTACTTTCTCCTTTACCATCCCTTGCCAATTATGAAATCTGGTCAAAACAAGTCAATGTGCCTAGGAGAGTACACCCCTCACAAGTTTAACAAAGCTGTCATTATATAAACAGCTAAGGAAGAAGTCAAGGCACCCTGCAGATACTCTACTATTTATGATATATGTCTCTTTTATAGCTGTATTTTCTTCTTTTTTCAATAAGATCAACTAATTATATGTCATCTCTTTAATGATTTCACACACCCCTCCCCCCATGGTCTGTTTTCCCATCATCCATTTCTAATTACGTGGATGCCCACCATCTATCCTCTAACAGCCATCACTTCAAAAACCACAACTTAGCAAGCCCCCTAGATGTTTCCTTTCCAAAACCATTTATTTCTCTGGATTCTACTATTTGTCAGCAAAATGTTATTCCTGAAGTGTGGCCTTCTCCAACAGTGCCTCTGCCTTCCAGACTGTGATCCCACCAGCTCTTTTAACTAGACACAGTCAGAAGGCTTCCTTGAGCGGTGACCTGCAATGATACTGTTAGCAGGAAGATAATATTAAAAGTCACTGAGAACAGAGATCAAAGAAAACACTGTTCAAAGAAAAACACCAATAAAGTGGTTTTGCTCAATTTGCAATCGTTTGAAAATACAGGCAAATGTAGGGGTGATGAGAAGATGAGAGGAAAGGAGAAAGGGGTGTGAGGGAGAGAGGAAGAGGTTGGAGCAGAAGCCCCAGATATCTACTTAGCAGCCAAGGCTGTAAAACCCTTCATCTTCAGGCAAGATTCAAAGTGCAAACTCTGTCCTCGGACATTTCATTCACTAAAGTACTGACTTCCCTTAAAGTTTGCTGTTACTTTATTTAACACTTTAACTACATACTATCATTTCAAACTACAGCTCCTTTAAATGTGAAATGCAACATATTGTATCATACATTTTTTTTTTGTTAGATTCACACACTTCTGAAGTTTCACTGATTGCTAAAGGAAAACAGAACTGTCCTTTTGCTAACTGGAAGAATACAATACATCTTAATGAAAACTGTCTATTGTCTACATTTTGGCAAGAAATTCCTCTTAGGAAGTTACAAAACTAAAAATGCATTATTCTTCCTGTGACCAGCCCCTAAGGCTCTGCTGCATTTTCTTTTGTGCCTCTGCTACTAATTTCACAGATATTTTTAAGTTTCTTTGTTCTGAAAACTAATAAGGAATTGAGGACACTTAAAAGAAAAGCAGCAAAACTGAAAGATGGGTTTATTGTTTTTAATCACAACTTTAAGTCAGGTGACCTCAGCTAAAACCTAGGCTAATGGCATTCAATTGATTCTGCTATTCTGTTCATTTCTAAAAGGAGTAGGTTTCTCTAGGGCATTTCTTTTGTCTAAGAAAAAAACACAACTGCTTCCCACAATTTTGAACACCGTCTCAGGAAACACTGCTGTCCTTGTCCACTTGCTCAAATCTAAACACTGAAACGTTGCACTAATACAGATTTTTGTCACCAGACATGATAATGTACAAATTTTTAAGGAAACAGGCCTTTGTTAAATGTATTAGTCTCTCCTCAATTGTCCATGAATCAACAAAAGCAATCATTTCTAGACACGAACAAAATATGAGGATTAATATCTATGTTAGTAACTTTTCTATTTCTGTGAAAAAGTACCACAGACAAGTCAACTTATTGGAGACTTTATCTGGACTTGTCTAGATTAGCAAAGCAGACTCCATCTCCTCTAGCTCTGTGTCTAATGTCAACTGGAAGAATGCAATACTTTGATGACTTCCCCAATGCTACCTTTGCAGCCTATAATCTCTCTCTCTCTCTCTCTCTCTCTCTCTCTCTCTCTCTCATCTCTGTCTCAGGCTGGTTCCACTCCCTGTGTGATGCTCTCCCTGGTTGATAACTCATGAGGAGACTTCATTCTCACACCTTTATATAATGGCCTCTCACAGTTGGCCTCTTGCATTCTGGAGACCTTCACCACCTGGCAATGACCAAGAAGCTTCCTCCCTAGTGGTTAGTTTTCATAGAGCTGAAAAGTACACACAGCCTGCTGAAGGAGAACAGTTCAAGTCTTACCCAGTTGTGAAACCTCAAGATACTGTAACACTAGTCTGACAGGATACACCCAGTGGTGTAATAGCTAAACAAATGTGATGGGCAGTAATAAGCATGGTTTTGATGAGATTTGATGACCACTCCACAGGTTAAAACACAGACCTAATACTGTTTACTTGGTCAAGAACCCATGTGTAGGAAGGGTATAGGCCTAGGGGGAACCTAATTTTGCTAGAGGGACTAGTATCAAACAGCCTTCTAAATGTATAGCCCTGCACCTATACATTAGCGCCTGACCTCAGCAGCTCTCTGAAATCATCATGAAAGTGCCCATGATCTCTTTACTCTTGCTTTCTTTGTGCCTCAGAAGCCACCATTGTTGACATTACAGAGTTCTACTGACAGTTTGGGATAGTTTTACGTGTTTCTTCTCAGGGACTTTTACAAAAGCTGTAGAATATGTGCTCCTTGGTAATAATAGACAGAAAACTGGCCAAGAACTAAAATATACAACCCATTTACTTGCATTTCTAATATAATTATAAATATTTCGGGAAAGACATGGCAGAAGTTGGAGGTAAAATTGCTGGGAGTGGCTGGAAGGAGACAAGGGAAGGAGAAATTGGTACACTTCTCCATAAAAGGTATGGAAAGGCTGCGAGAGGCAGAGAACTTGAATGTCTGCTACAAGAAAATGTTTTCTATATAGAACAGGAAGTAACACTTAATGAAATATCAACAATATGCCTGCCCAAGTAAGACCAGTATGGAAACAATACCAATTGACATCCTAACGAAGATGGATGAAATATCACAAGACCCCACCTATAGATAAGGAAATATTGGCAGTTTATGGTTACAAGGAGGGGGATAGTGAGTTTTCTCCAAGGATGATTCCCCTTTATTGTTTATCCAATTCCGTGTCCAACCTAAGATACACATACACATATGTACATGCATATACGCACACATATTCATATATCACTAAATCCTCCAGAAGATTGTTTGTATGTAGGTATATATATATATATATATATATATATATATATATATATATATATATGCATATGTTACGTATATATACATATACGTAACAATAATGAATAAAGAAGAGGTCATTAATCTGAGAAGAAATGCAGAACGAACACAGATGATGAAGAGAAGGTTCAACAATGATACAAATACAGTACTCATATATTTAAAAATTGAATAAAAGAAAGCAAAAAAGGACAAAAAATGAGTAAACAACAAGCAATCATAGCTACACAGATTTCCTTCAGGGTTTACTCTCAGTCTCCTCTCCTTAACTTCATTTTGTTTACATATCGTATATACAACCTGGATAGCCTCAACATACAGAGAACTCAGAGCAGCAGTTCTTCTATAGTTATGACCAAGTAAACCCCATCTCCTTAAAATCTGTTTCTTCCCCCACAACTAGGTACCAGAAAACCTATTCAAACTTCCAATTGCTTTTAGAATTCCATTACAATTTTCATGGTTTAGACAACATTCATAGTAATGAACAGAAAACCAATTCAAAGGACATTGAAGATTAAATTTGCACACATGTATACATATCTATCATATTAATATCCTGAGAACAAAGAGGGTAATAATGAAGTCATCAAAAAACAACTGAAATAATTCTTAGGAAATATTTTTCAGGTGTTGTGAGAACAAATCTTCCCCTATCGTAAATTAGAAAAGATGTCTCAGTTGTTCTATAATAAAGATCTAAAGGTATAAGGAGGTGAAATAGCTTGTTCAAGTTCCACAACTAATACAACTGAGAAGTATAGAATTTGAAGCCAGTGAGCCTGACCCCAGTGCTTATGCAATCAAATGCCTAACTAGAGCCTATGCACCTCACTAGTTCTATGCCATTAGCATGTGCCCAGCTGTTCTTTAACAAAAATGATGGGAAGGTGACCAAGCAGCCTCTCATCATACACCATACAAAAATAGCAGTCAAGTTGATAATCTTGTGGATAGATTACCTTTAACATACAGTTTGTCCAAGGTAGGGTAATTTGGAATATGGGTGCATGTGTAATAGACATAACTGAAGTTTTACTGAGATGACTTTAACATTGCAGGAGGAAACGCTATTTGTAATACTCACTTTGTTCAAACATGGCTAGTTAGTACTGCCATTATACAGCCTCTACCTCATAACGCGAGCAGTGATTAAAAAAATTATACTGTGAAGATTGAAATACCAGCCAGTAGAGGGTCTATCCAGCAGGGCTCTTTTTATATATGTTTTAGAGTTTAATCATGAGCTGCTGGGTAGATGCTTAGCCAGTGAAGGTTGCGCGGTGGTCTCTTAAAGAGTTCTATAAAAGTGCTCATAGAGGAGGTCAGAGCTGAAGGGCTGATGGAGCTTCCAAGCTGTGCAATTATTTCAAGAAATATCCATACTGTGGTCTTCTGATGTCACATGTCCAATTTCATATTCCCGAGTCCATTAATTAATTGGGAACAAATAATGTCACTTGAGTGAAATACCACCTTCAATTTTTTTCCTTCTTTAGCCTTAAGAGAGCAGTTGCTATTATAAGCGCCTGGGCCTTCAAGATATTAGAACTCAAGAAAATTTGCATGTTATGCCAGTGAACACACACACAATTTGTGTGCACACACACACACATGAGTACACACAAACACAAGCAGACACTACACACACAAACACAAACACATAAACATAGACACAGAAAGATACCAGACACACAGACACCATAAACACAAACACGCATAGCAGAAACGGAGACCAAACACACACTCACAAATGCACACACACACACACACACACACACACACAAAATCAGACACCACACATACACAAACACATGAGTGTACATACATGTGCACAAATGAACGTATAACATCCAGGCACATGAAAGTATGTGATTTATGATGCTAAAGAATAAAATTTTATTGCTTATAGCAAAATTGAAACAATATTTCCTCTCACCTTTTTGAGATTTACTTAAAATAAAATGTCTTAAGATTTTTCTCCAGCCTGCAATCAGGCATGTGTGTCCTAACACTCCTTGACTCCAGATGCCTTGACCTGGAACTATAGTGAAAGTGACATGCCCTGATGTGTCATGGAACAGATATTGTTCTGAAACCTAGAGTGGCCAGAACAGACAGGGTCATGTTATGATCATTCTGAGATTGTGATCTACCGGCAACTAAGCAGAAAATCTAGGCAGTCCCTAAGAATAAAGCCTGCTTTGTGGCATCTGTCAACAAAGCTATATTACTGTTTGGAACCAGATGGTTCCCTGGGTAAAAGTGAGAAGCCTGCCCATCACGGAAGGATATACTGCAGCTGAAGACAAGGTGAGCAAAAATGGCCCTGCCTAGCATATATTGTGAGTCCTTAAAAAAAAAAAAAAAAGAAAGAGGTCTCTAAATACTAGTGTCACATTCTTCACAGACCCCTCCCCCATTCACTTCATTAGCTAGGGCACCACCCCAACACTGAACCATGAAAGGTATATTGAAGCTCACTGTAGCACACAACTCTCCCGAGGAGAGCAGCAGTCGCTACAATAGCTACTGTCTGTAAAGCTTCAAGCATTCTTTCAGTCCAGTTTGTAACACAGCACCAGCACCCCTCACTTGGTAAAAAAAAATCATTGCATTACAATGAGAAATTTTATCTTAAAGAATAACAAGTATTTTCTTTCTAATGAAAAAACAAAAGAATGGGTTCCATTAGTATGATTGTTCTCTTGGCCTTAGTTTTGTCTTGTGTTGTGTGCTTATGCATTTATTTTTAACTAACCTCAGCACTGCCCTGGAAATCTATTTTATTATTGTGTTCTTCCTGCCATAGGGATTTAAGTTCAAATCAACATTGCATGTAGATTGAATGACACTACAGATTAAATGCTGTGTCAGCTGGTGTAAATTTGAGGACACATTGCTATTCACATGAAGATCTTTAGGTAGAGACTGTCTGATTACACCTGCCTTCCTTTAATTTACCTTAAAAATGAATTTTGTAAGGTGAAATCTCAGGGTTGTTTTGATCTGCATTTCCCTAATGACTAATGATGTTGAGCACTTCTTAAGGTACCTCTCGGTCATCCGAATTTCTTCAGGTGAAAATTCTTTGTTTAGATCTGTACCCCATTTTTAATAGGGTTATTTGGTTCCCTGGGGTCTAACTTATTGAGTTCTTTGTATATATTGGATATTAGCCCTCTATCAGATGTGGGGTTGGTGAATATCCTTTCCCAATTTGATGGTTGCCATTTTGTCCTTTTAACAGTGTCCTTTGCCTTACAGAAACTTTGTAATTTTATGAGGTCCCATTTGTCAATTCTTGATCTTAAAGCATAAGCTATTGGTGCTCTGTTCAGGAACTTTTCCCCTGTGCCCATGTCCTCAAGGGTCTTCCCCAGTTTCATTTCTATTAGTTTCAGTGTGTCTGGTTTTACATGGAGGTCCTTGATCCACTTGGAGTGAAGTTTAGTACATGGAGACAAGAATGGATCAATTCGCATTCTACTGCATGCTAACCTCCAATTGAACCAGCACCATTTGTTGAAAAGGCTATCTTTTTTCCACTGGATGTTTTTGGCTCCTTTGTCGAAGATCAAGTGACCATAGGTGTGTGGATTCATTTCTGGATCTTCAATTCTATTCCATTGGTCCACTTGTCTGTCACTGTGCCAATACCATGCAGTTTTTAACACTATTGCTGTGTAGTATTGCTTGAAGTCAGGGATACTGATTCCCCCAGAATTTCTTTTGTTGTTGAGAATAGTTTTAGCTATCCTGGGTTTCTTGTTATTCCAGATGAATTTGAGAATTGCTTTTTCTAACTCTGAAGAACTGTGTTGGGATTTTGATGGGGATTGTATTGAATCTGTAGATTGCTTTTGGCAAGATGGCCATTTTAACTATATTAATCCTGCCAATCCACGAGCATGGCAGATTTTTCCATTTTCTGAGGTCTTCTTCGATTTCCTTCTTCAGAGACCTGAAGTTCTTGTCATATAGATCTTTCACTTGTTTGGTTAGAGTCACACCAAGATACTTTATATTGTTTGTGGCTATTTTGAAGGGTGTCATTTCCCTAACTTCTTTCTCAGTCTGCTTATCCTTTGAGTATAGGAAGGCAACTGGTTTGCTTGAGTTGATTTTATAACCAGCCACTTTGCTGAAATTGTTTATCAGCTGTAGGAGTTCTCTGGTGGAGGTTTTCGGGTCACTTAAGTACACTATCATGTCATCTGCAAATAGTGATAATTTGACTTCTTCCTTTCGATTTGTATCCCCTTGACCTCCTTATATTGTCTAATTGCTCTAGCTAGAACTTCAAGTACTATATTGAAAAGATATGGAGAGAGAGGACAGCCTTGTGTAGTCCCTGATTTTAGTGGGATTGCTTCAAGTTGCTCTCCATTTAGTTTGATGTTGGCTACCAGTTTGCTGTATATTGCTTTAACGATGTTTAGGTATGGGCCTTGAATTCCTGTTCTTTCCAATACTTTTAGGATGAAAGGATGCTGGATTTTGTCAAATACTTTTTCTGCATCTAATGAGATGGTCATATGTTTTTTTTTTCTTTGCGTTTGTTTATGTAGTGGATAGCATTAATGGATTTCCTTATTTTGAACCATCCCTGCATCCCTGAGATGAAGCCTACTTGATCATTATACCAGTCAGAATGGCTAAGGTCAAAAACTCAGGAGACAGCAGGTGTTGGCTAGGATGTGGAGAAAGAGGAACACTCCTCCACTGCTGGTGGGGCTGCAAGATGGTACAACTACTGTGGAAATCCGTCTGGAGGTTCCTCAGAAAACTGGACATGAGACTTCCAGAGGACCCTGCTATACCTCTCCTGGGCATATACCCAAAGGATTCCCCAGCATGCAATAAAGACACATGCTCCATCATATTCATAGCAGCCTTATTTATAATAGCCAGAAGCTGGAAAGAACCCAGATGCCCCTCAAAGGAGGAATGGATACAGAAAATCTGGTATATTTACACAATGGAATACTACTCAGCAATTAGAAACAGTGAATTCACAAAATTTTTAGGCAAATGGTTTGATCTGGAAAATATCATCCTAAGGGAGGTAATCCAATCACAAAAGAATACACATGGAATGCAATCTCTGATAAGTGGATATTAATTAGCCAAGAAGCCCTGAATACCCAAGGCACAAATTGCATAACAAATGACTCCCATGAAGAAGTATGGAAAGGGTCCTGATCCTGGAAAGGATTGATCTAACATTGGAAGGGAATATAAGGACAGTGAAAAAGGAGGGAGGTGATTGGAGAATGGATGGAGAGAAGAAGGTTTATGGGACATATGGGGAGGGGGGATTTGGGAAAGGGGAAATCATTTGGAATGTAAACAAAGAATATAGAAAATAAAAATATTTTTAAAAAAATGAATTTTGTAAATGAGGGAGCCTTTCCTCTTTTAAAAACCAACCAGATTCCTCTTCTTTTTTTAATTTTTTTTATTCTTTTTTTATTCGATATATTTTTATTTACATTTCAAATTATTTTCCCTTCTCTAGCCCCCCACTCCCCGAAGGTCCCATAAGCCCCCTTCCCTCCCCCTGTTCTCCTACCCACCCCTTCCTACTTCCCTGTTCTGGTTTTGCCCTATACTGCTTCACTGAGTCTTTCCAGAACAAGGGGCCACTCCTCCATTCTTCTTGTACCTCATTTGATATGTGGATTATGTTTTGAATATTTCAGTTTTCTAGGTTAATATCCATTTATTAGTGAGTGCATACCATGATTGATCTTTTTTTGTTAATTTTATTCGATATATTTTTTATTTACATTTCAAATAATTTCCCCTTTTCTGGTCCCCCACTCCCCAAAAGTCACATAAGCCCCCTTCCCTCCCTCTGTTCTCCCACCCATCCCTTCCCACTTCCCTGTTCTGGTTTTGTCTTATACTGCTACACTGAGTCTTTCCAGAACCAGGGGCCACTCCACTGTTCTTCTTGTACCTCATTTGAAGTGTGGATTATGTTTTGGGTATTCCAGTTTTCCAGGCTAATATCCACTTATTAGTGAGTGCATAACATTATTGATCTTTTGAGACTGGTTTACCTCACTTAGTATGATGTTCTCCAGATCCATCCATTTGCCTAAGAATTTCATGAATTCATTGTTTCTAATGGCTGAATAGTAAGTACTCCATTGTGTATATATACCACATTTTTTCCATCCATTCTTCTGTTGAGGGATACCTGGGTTCTTTCCAGCTTCTGGCTATTATAAATAGGGCTTCTATGAACATAGTGGAGCACATATCCTTATTACATGCTGAGGAATCATCTGGGTATATGCCCAGGAGTGGTATAGCAGGATCTTTCAGAAGTGACATGCCTAGTTTTCTGAGGAACTGCCAGACTGATTTCCAGAGTGGTTGTACTAATTTGCAACCCCACCAGCAGTGGAGGAGTGTTCCTCTTTCTCCACATCCTCGCCAACACCTGCTGTCTCCTGAGGTTTTAATCTTAGCCATTCTGACTGGTGTAAGGTGAAATCTCAGGGTTGTTTTGATTTGCATTTCCCTGATGACTAGTGAAGTTGAGCATTTTTTAAGATGTTTCTCTGCCATCCGAAGTTCTTCAGGTGAGAAGTCTTTGTTTAACTCTGTACCCCATTTTTAATAGGGTTATTTGGTTTTCTGGAATCTAACTTCTTGAGTTCTTTGTATATATTGGATATCAGCCCTCTATCTGATGTAGGGTTGGTGAAGACCTTTTCCCAATTTGTTGGTAGCCGATTTGTCCTTTTGATGGTGTCCTTTGCTTTACAGAAACTTTGTAATTTTATGAGGTCCCATTGGTCAATTCTTGATCTTAGAGCATAAGCTATTGGTGTTCTGTTCAGGAACTTTCCCCCTGTACTGATGTCCTCAAGGGTCTTCCCCAGTTTCTTTTCTATTAGCTTCAGAGTGTCTGGCTTTATGTGGAGGTCCTTAATCCATTTGGAGTTGAGTTTAGCACAAGGAGACAAGGATGGATCAATTCGCATTCTTCTGCATGCTGACCTCCAGTTGAACCAGCACCATTTGTTGAAAAGGCTATCTTTTTTCCATTGGATGTTTTCAGCCCCTTTGTTGAGGATCAAGTGGCCATAGGTGTGTGGGTTCATTTCTGGATCTTCAATCCTGTTCCATTGATCCTCCTGCCTGTCACTGTACCAATACCATGCAGTTTTTAATAATATTGCTTGGTAACATTGCTTGAGGTCAGGGATACTGATTCCCCCAGAATTTCTTTTGTTGTTGAGAATAGTTTTAGCTATCCTGGGTTTTTTGTTATTCCAGATGAATTTGAGAATTGCTCTTTCTAACTCTATGAAGAATTGAGTTGGGATTTTGATGGGTATTACGTTGAATCTGTGTATTGCTTTTGGCAAAATGGCCATTTTAACTATATTAATCCTGCCGATCCATGAGCATGGGAGGTTTTCCCATTTTTTGAGGTCTTCCTCTATTTCCTTCTTCAGAGTCTTGAAGTTCTCGTCATACAGATCTTTCACATGTTTGGTAAGAGTCACCCCAAGGTACTTTATACTGTTTGTGGCTATTGTGAAGGGGGTCATTTCCCTAATTTCTTTCTCAGCCTGCTTATCCTTTGAGTATAGGAAGACTACTGATTTGCTTGAGTTGATTTTATAACATGCCACTTTGTTGAAGTTGTTTATCAGCTGTAGGAGTTCTCTAGTGGAGTTTTTTGGATCACTTAGGTAGACTAACATATCATCTGCAAATAATGATAGTTTGACTTCTTCCTTTCCAATTTGTATACCTTTGACCTCCTTATGTTGTCTAATTACCCGAGCTAGTACCTCAAGTACAATATTGAAAAGATAAGGAGAAAGGGGGCAGCCTTGTCTAGTCCCTGATTTTAGTGGGATTGCTTCAAGTTTCTCTCCATTTAGTTTGATGCTGGCTACCGGTTTGCTGTATATTGCTTTTACTATGTTTAGGAATGGGCCTTGAATTCCTGTTCTTTCCAAGACTTTAAGCATGAAAGGATGCTGAATTTTGTCAAATGCTTTTTCAGCATCCAATGAAATGACCATGTGGTTTTGTTCTTTGAGTTTGTTTATGTAGTGGATAGCATTGATGGATTTCCGTATATTGAACCAACCCTGCATCCCTGGAATAAAGCCTACTTGACCATGGTGGATGATTGTTTTTGTGTTCTTGGATTCGGTTGGCTAGAATTTTATTGAGTATTTTTGCATCGATGTCCGTAAGGGAAATTGGTCTGAAGTTCTCTTTCTTTGTTGGATCTTTGTGTGGTTTTGGTATCAGCTTAATTGTGGCTTCATAGAAGGAATTGGGTAATGTTCCTTCTGTTTCTATTTTGTGGAATAGTTTGAAGAGTATTGGTGTTAGGTCTTCTTTGAAGGTCTGATAGAATTCTGCACTGAAGCCATCTGGTCCTGTGCTTTTTTTGGTTGGAAGGCTTTCTAGGACCCCTTCTATTTCTTTAGGGGTTATGGGACTGTTTAGATGATCTATTTGGCCCTGATTTAATTTTGGTATTTGTTATCTGTCTAGGAAATTGTCCATTTCCTCCACATTCTCCAGTTGTATTGAGTATCGGCTTTTGTAGTACGATCCGATGATTTTTTGAATTTCCTCAGTTTCTGTTGTTATATCCCCCTTTTCATTTCTAATTTTGTTAATCTGGATACTTTCTCTCTGCCCTTTGGTCAGTCTGGATAAGGGTCTATCTATCTTTTTGATTTTCTCAAAAAACCAGCTTCTGGATTCATTGATTCTTTGTATGGTTCTCTTTGTTTCCACTTGATTGATTTCAGTCCTGAGTTTGATGATTTCCTGTCTTCTACTCCTTCTGGGGGAATTGGCTTCTTTTTGTTCCAGGGCTTTCAGGTATGTCCTTAAGCTGCTAGTGTATGCACTCTCCATTTTCTTTTTGGAGGCACTCAGGGCTATGAGTTTTCCTCTTAGCACTGCTTTCATTGTGTCCCAAAGATTTGGGTATGTTGTGCCTTCATTTTCATTAAATTCTAAAAAGTCTCTGATTTCTTTCTTTATTTCTTCTTTGGCCAAGGTGTCATTGAGTAGATTATTGTTCAGCCTCCATGTGTATGTGGGCTTTCTGTCGTTTTTTGTTGCCACTGAAGACCACTCTTACTCCATAGTGATCCGATAGGAGGCATGGGATTAGTTTGATCTTTTTATATTCGTTGAGGAATGTCTTGTGATGAATTATATGGTTGATTTTGGAGAAAGTACCATGAGGTGCTGAGAAAAAAAGGTATATTCTTTTGTTTTAGGGTGAAATGTTCTATAAATATCAGTCAAGTCCAATTGGTCCAAAGCTTCAATTAGTTTTACTGTGTCCCTGTTTAGTTTCTGTTTTCCTGATTGGTCCATTGAGGAGAGTGGAGTGTTGAAGTCACCCACAATAATTGTGTTGGGTGAAATGTATGCTTTGAGCTTTAGTAAACTTTCCTTTATGAATGAGGGTGCCCTTGCATTTGGTACATAGATGTTCAGAATTGAAGATTCTTTGTGGTGGATTTTTCCTTTGACCAGCAAGAAGTGTCCTTCTGTATCTCTTTTGATGACTTCAGGTTGAAAGCCAATTTTATCTGATACTAGAAAGGCTACTCCGGCTTGTTTCCTGAGACCATTGGCTGATAAAATTATCTTCCAACCTTTTACTCTAAGGTAGTTTTTGTTTTTGACAATGAGGTGTGTTTCCTGTATGCAGCAAAATGTAGGGTGCTGTTTCCTTATCCAGTCTGTTAGTCTATGTCTTTTTATTGAGGAGTTGAGTCCATTGACACTAAGAGATATTAAGGAGTAGTGATTATTACTTCCTGTCATTTTCGATGTGATTTTTATATGTGAGTGGTTATCTTCTTTTGGGTTTGATGAAAGAAGGTAACTATTTTGCTTTTTCCGGGGTGTTGTTTCCCTCCTCGTATTGGAGTTTTCCTCCTATTATTCTTTGTAGAGCTTGGTTTGTAGAAAGATATTGTGTAAATTTGGTTTTGTCATGGACTATCTTGGTTTCACCATCTATTGTGATTGAGAGTTTTGCTGGGTATAGTAGTCTTGGCTGACATTTGTGTTCTCTTAGAGTCTGCATAAGATCTGCCCAGGATCTTCTAGCTTTCATGGTCTCTGGTGAGAAGTCTGGTGTGATTCTGATAGGTCTTCTTTATATGTTACTTGGCCTTTTTCTCTTACTGCCTTTAATATTCTTTCTTTGTTTAGTACATTTGGGGTTTTGATTATTATGTGACGGGAGGTATTTCTGCTCAGGTCCAGTCTGTTTGGAGTTCTGTAGGCTTCTTGTATATTCATGGGCATCTCTCTCTTTAAGTTGGGAAAGTTTTCTTCCATAATTTTGTTGAAGATATTTGCTGGCCCTTTCAGCTGTAAATCTTCACTCTCATCTTTACCTATAATCCTTAGGTTTGGTCTTCTCATTGTGTCCTGGATTTCCTGGATGTTCTGGGATACAAGTTTTTTTTCATTTTTCATTTTCTTTGACTGTGAGTCAATGGTTTCTATGGTATCTTCAGCATCTGAGATTCTTTCTTCTATCTCTTGTATTCTGTTGATGATATTTGCATCTATGACCCCTGATTTCTTCTCAAGGTTTTCTATCTCCAAAGTTGTCTCCCTTTGTGATTTCTTAGTTGTTTCTACTTCTGATTTTAGATCCTGGATGGTTTTGCTTAGCACCTTCACTTGCTTGTTTGTGTTTTCCTATAATTCTTTAAGAGATTTTTGTGTTTCCTCTTTCATGACTTCTGCTGTTTGACTCACTTTCTCCTGCATTTCTTTAAGTATTTTTTTTGGTTTTGTTTTTTTGGGTTTTTTGTTTTGTTTTGTTTTATTTATTTATTTATTTATTTTTATTTATTTATTTATTTATTTTTTGGCGTTTCTTTTTTTTTATTCGATATAATTTATTTACATTTCAAATGATTTCCCCTTTTCTAGCCCCCCACTCCCTGAAAGTCCCGTAAGCCCCCTTCTCTTCCCCTGTCCTCCCATCCACCCCTTCCCACTTCCCCGTTCTGGTTTTGCTGAATACTGTTTCACTGAGTCTTTCCAGAACCAGGGGCCACTCCTCCTTTCTTCTTGTACCTCATTTGATGTGTGGATTATGTTTTGGGTATTCCAGTTTTCTAGGTTAATATCCACTTATTAGTGAGTGCATACCATGATTCACCTTTTGAGTCTGGGTTACCTCACTGAGTATGATATTCTCTAGCTCCATCCATTTGCCTAAGAATTTCATGAATTCGTTGTTTCTAATGGCTGAATAGTACTCCATTGTGTAGATATACCACATTTTTTGCATCCACTCTTCTGTTGAGGGATACCTGGGTTCTTTCCAGCATCTGGCAATTATAAATAGGGCTGCTATGAACATAGTAGAACATGTATCCTTATTACATGGTGGGGAGTGTTCTGGGTATATGCCCAGGAGTGGTATAGCAGGATCTTCTGGAAGTGAGGTGCCCAGTTTTCGGAGGAACCGCCAGACTGATTTCCAGAGTGGTTGTACCAATTTGCAACCCCACCAGCAGTGGAGGAGTGTTCCTCTTTCTCCACACCCTCTCCAACACCTGCTGTCTCCTGAATTTTTAATCTTAGCCATTCTGACTGGTATAAGATGAAATCTTAGGGTTGTTTTGATTTGCATTTCCCTAATGACTAATGAAGTTGAGCATTTTTTAAGATGCTTCTCCGCCATCCGAAGTTCTTCAGGTGAGAATTCTTTGTTTAACTCTGTACCCCATTTTTTAATAGGGTTGTTTGGTTTTCTGGAGTCTAACTTCTTGAGTTCTTTATATATATTGGATATTAGCCCTCTATCTGATGTAGGATTGGTGAAGATCTTTTCCCAATTTGTTGGTTGCCGATTTGTCCTCTTGATGGTGTCCTTTGCCTTACAGAAACTTTGTAATTTTATGAGGTCCCATTTGTCAATTCTTGCTCTTAGAGTATACGCTATTGGTGTTCTGTTCAGAAACTTTCTCCCTGTACCGATGTCCTCAAGGGTCTTCCGCAGTTTCTTTTCTATTAGCTTCAGAGTGTCTGGCTTTATGTGGAGGTCCTTGATCCATTTGGATTTGAGCTTAGTACAAGGAGACAAGGATGGATCAATTCGCATTCTTCTGCATGCTGACCTCCAGTTGAACCAGCACCATTTGTTGAAAAGGCTATCTTTTTTCCATTGGATGTTTTCAGCCTCTTTGTCGAGGATCAAGTGTCCATAGGTGTGTGGGTTCATTTCTGGATCTTCAATCCTGTTCCATTGATCCTCCTGCCTGTCACTGTACCAATACCATGCAGTTTTTAACACTATTGCTCTGTAGTATTGCTTGAGGTCAGGGATACTGATTCCCCCAGATTTTCTTTTGTTGCTGAGAATAGTTTTAGCTATCCTGGGTTTTTTGTTGTTCCAGATGAATTTGATAATTGCTCTTTCTAACTCTGTGAAGAAGTCTGTTTGAGGCTATTGTGAAGGGGGCCACTTTGCTGAAGTTGTTTATCAGCTGTAGGAGCTCTCTAGTGGAGTTCTTTGGGTCACTTAGGTAGACGATCATGTCGTCTGCAAATAATGATAGTTTGACTTCTTCCTTTCCAATTTGTATCCCTTTGACCTCCTTATGTTGTCGAATTGCCCGAGCTAGTACCTCAAGTACAATATTGAAAAGATAAGGAGAAAGGGGGCAGTCTTGTCTGGTCCCTGATTTCAGTGGGATTGCTTCAAGTTTCTCTCCATTTAGTTTGATGCTGGCTACCGGTTTGCTGTATATTGCTTTTACTATGTTTAGGTATGGGCCTTGAATTCCTGTTCTCTCCAAGACTTTAAGCATGAAGGGATGCTGAATTTTGTCAAATGCTTTTTCAGCATCCAATGAAATGACCATGTGGTTTTGTTCTTTGAGTTTGTTTATGTAGTGGATTGTATTGATGGATTTCTGTATATTGAACCAACCCTGCATTCCTGGGATAGAGCCTACTTGATCATGGTGGATGATCGTTTTGATGTGTTCTTGGATTCGGTTGGCAAGAATTTTATTGAGTATTTTTGCATCGATGTTCATAAGGGAAATTGGTCTGAAGTTCTCTTTCTTTGTTGGATCTTTTTGTGGCTTTGGTATCAGCGTAATTGTGGCTTCGTAGAAGGAATTGGGTAGTGTTCCTTCTGTTTCTATTTTGTGGAATAGTTTGAAGAGTATTGGTGTTAACTCTTCTTTGAAGGTCTGGTAGAATTCTGCACTGAAGCCATCTGGTCCTGTGCTTTTTTTTGGTTGGAAGACTTTCTTTGACTCCTTCTATTTCTTTAGGCATTATGGGACTGTTTAGATGGTCTAGTTGGTCCTGATTTAATTTTGGTATTTGGTATCTGTCAAGGAAATTGTCCATTTCCTCCAGATTCTCCAGTTGTGTTGACGTTTCTTCTTCATTGGCTTCTATCTCTTGAGCCTTATTCTCCTGAATTTCTTTAAGTGATTTTTGTGTTTCCATTAATCAGGTTTCTAGCTTATTCATATTCCCTTGTATTTCTTTAAGAGATTCATTTATGTCCTTTTTGTGTTCTTCTAGCAGTATCATGAACAGTGATTTTAAATCCAAATCGTTTTTCTGCTGTGTTTGCATAATCAGGACTTGCTGAGTTAGAGAGTTTGGTTCAGACGCTACTATATTGCCTAGGTTTCTGTTAGTAGAGTTCCTGTGTTTGCCCTTTGCCATCTTGTTATTTCTGGAGTTAGTTGGTCTTGTCTCTGGCTGGTATTTGTGCCTCCTGTGAGGCTATATGGTTATTTCTGCAACACTGGATGGCTGGGTTTCCCCTGTTACAGATTGCTAATGTGCTGCCCTCCTCTTGGGTGTCCCTGCAGCCCTAGCGTGCCTTGCCCCAGGTTGTCTGTGTGAACCAGGCGGTGCCCGTTTGCTCCTTCAGTGAGTGCTGATGGTCTATGCTGCTGGGGGACCTTTTCCGAGTGCTGGTCACTCTGCTGGGCAGCCTATCTCCCAACCAGGTTGGTGCACACAAGGCTAGCCTAGCTGCTGAGGCCCTGAGTCTAGGCAAAAGCCTGGCAGGCTAAGGCCTGAGCAAAGTTCCCCTCGGGCTATGACTGTTAATTGGTTCTGTCAGGTGGCCAGGATGGCAGAGTGTGTGCATATTCCCTGAAAGTGCTGGTAGAGTCTGCTAGGCTAACAACCTCCTGGCCGGGTTGGCACACAGATGGCCCACCGAGCAGCCCAGGGCCTGGGGTCAGTCCAAGGCCTGTCTGTCTTAGACCCCTCCGCTATGTTAGCCTCAGGCTATGACTCTTAGCTGACTTTGCCTGCTAGAACTCTCTGGTGACCTGTAGTCAAAATGGCGGAGCCTGTGCTGGGCCGGGCAATCAACCTCCTGGCCAGGTTTGCACACCGATGGCCCCCTGAACAGCCCTGGGCCTGGGTGCAGGCCAATGCCCGTCGGGCTTAGACCCCTGTGATGTTGGCCTTGGGTTATATTTGAGTACCTCAGTCTGTCTGATCTCTCTGGCACCCGAGATCCAAGATGGTGGAGAGACTCTCGTAACTGACTGGCGGGAAGCAGAGTTCTGATGTGGCTTCTTGGTTCCACTGCTGATGGCCCTTCCATTGGACCAGCTGCCACCGCTGCTGCTGCTGCCGCCACCGCAGCCGCTCCTGCTGCTGCCACTGCTGCAAATAAAACAATCCCAGTGCCTAAGACATCATGGTAATTTTTCAAATTTTTCAAATTTTTTCTACATTTTTTACAGCTCAATATCTCACACTATAGCCTTTCTATATAAGAATCACAATACTAAACAAAACCCAAAACAACAACAGGGGATTATTATTTTTTTAATTTAACCAAGCCAATTCTACTTGAATTTTTATTTTCTAAAAGAATACAGGGTAATTAAAATTTTTAATAAAAGATTTTATAAGCTTTTACATTAATAAAATAAATTTATTCTTAGTAAAAAAAACAGTTAAAACATATTGAGTAGTGAAATAATTCCATATAAGCAAATTTTGTTATTTAGAAAAGTTCACAAGAAACAAAAATAAAGCAATAAAACTAACTTAGCCTTGAATTTAGGTAAAGTTGAGTCTCCATCTGCTCTGTAACTTGAGGACATTTTGTTCTTTAAAATTCATATTCCACGTGTGCCTATAAAGGAATGAACACTAATTCTTTCCTCACAGAAAGACTGAGAGTCTTAAACTCAAAGATGATACATAGTTTAGTAAAAGTATATTTATTCTCCTAATATAATTGTCATCTGGATGTTTACTGCCTCTCTCTGCTAACCTAAGCCTAGTTTAAGATGCTTCTAGCTTCCCTCCATACAATCTAATTTAAGCCTAGAATGTTTTCAGCCTCTGAGACTTGTTGCTGAATAAGCTCACACCTTCCTAGTTCTTTCTGAACTCTGGCTGGTTGGTTCAACTCAGCAGTTCTGGCTCAAAATTTCTCAAACAGCTCAAGCTTATTCAAACTGGCTTTTGTCTGCTTCTCATGAAATTGCCCTGCTTGACCTCAAATCACCTCTACCAATCAGTTCTAATCTTTTGGCTCCTTCTCATTCTCTGGCTCCTTCTGTCTTTACATGTGTCTAACTTGTTCGACCTAGTCCTGTAAAACTCTGGAAGTAAAACTGGCTCCTCTCTCCTCCCACTTCCTGCTCCCCCTCCATCTCTCTCTCTCTCTCTCTCTCCCTCCCTCCTTCCCTCTCTCTCTCCCTCCCTTCTTCCCTCCCTCCTTCCCTCTCTCTCTCCCTCCCTTCTTCCCTCCCTCCTTCCCTCTCTCTCCCTCCTTCCCTCCCTCCTTCCCTCTCTCCCTCCTTCCCTCCCTCCTTCCCTCTCTCTCCCTTCTTCCCTCCCTCCTTCCATCTGTCTCCCTTCCTCCCTCCTTCCCTCTCTCTCTCCCTCCCTCCTTCCCTCCCTCTCTCCTCCCCTCCCTCTCTCCCTCCCTTCCTCTCTCTCTCTCTCTCTCTCCCTCTCTCTCTCTCTCTCTCTCTCCACTGCTCTCTTCCACAGCTTCTCTTTTTCTCTCTGCTCTCATAAAGAGTTGGGTGTATCCTATTCTATCAGATCTTTCTCTGATTCATCACTTTGTCTGCCTTTCAATTATACATCTCTTTCAAACATGAGTGCTTCCTTCTACAAACTAACTTTATCTTTATTGTTTTGGTATTAAAGGTGTGCAGTGTTGGCATGTCTGCATTCCAGGTGGATCACATACCTAGAAGGTCTTTGGCTTTGATCAGAGCAGCCAGGTTGCTGGATTAAAATTCCTCTATGTGGGTTGCTAGGTTTGACCACACTGAAACTGCTCAATTACTAAGCTTTTGTTTGCTAATTTGTGAATTTTCTGATCATATTTTCAATGTTCAATACATCTCTTATGGTGTTGGAGCATTCTCTGATAATCTCATACTTGAATACATTTTGATCATATCCAGCACACTCTGCCTAACTTCCCCTGTGCCCTCCTTTCTCTCTTATATCTTTTTCTTTCCTTTTTTAAAAAATATTTTATTTATTTATTTGGGGGGTATGTGTATGTGAGTCTCCATCTGCTCTGTAACTTGAGGACATTTTGTTCTTTAAATGTGTATAAGCCCCAAATTCTAATTTGTGATGCTTATGTGTGTACAGAGCTAGAACAATCTACTGGAGGATGAACAACCTACCAAGGATTATATTCCTCAAAAACAAACAAACAAATAAATACCCACTACCACCAACACAACTGAATCCCCATGCCTCAACAACCTTAAACTACCAGAGGCTCCTCAAATAGAGTTGGGCTCCATAGCCCACTGTCATCCATGCTGGAATTTGGAGTGACTTGATCTTGCACAGGTCCCATGCAGGCAAACACAGATATTATGAGTTCATGTGCAGCAACCCTGTTACGTCCAGAGATATATTTTGCAGCAATTCCCCATGACCCCTTGCTCTTAAAATCCTCCTATGAATGTTCCCTTCAGCAGACTGCATATACCTTTCAGTTCAATGAAAACTATTCATTAGGGAAGAAGCTTTTAGCTGAGTCCCAGGTTGTCCTAAAGTATACATAACACCTTCTTGAAAATGGCCACTTACCAAATAAGTGTTGTGGAACAAGCCTCTCATTGCACAATTTTCCCTCCAAGTCTTAACATCCTCTTCAAAATGTCAGTAGGAACAACAGGTTCATTCTTCCTTTGACACCTTCATCATCATGATAAACAGAGTGATAGGCCATGTAGCTATGGTAAGATGCAGATAATCACTCAGCCTTTACAGAGCTCATAAAGTGTCCACAGAAATTGCCATTAGCTAAGTGGTACCACAAATGATAATGATTTAGACTGTGATAAATATCAAAGGAAGAAAATTATTATGTTCCAAGACTAATGCAAAGAAGAAAAAAAAAAAAAACATTTCATGAATCTGTTGGTCAGTGATGTGAGAGATGAATCAGCATTATCTAGGTGACAGGTATTGGACAGAGACAAGGTGAGTAAGAAGAAGACCAGAACAGAAGCTCTGTGGTGGTGGCAGCAAGTCTCTCTTGTGTATCTGAGGAAGGCTGGAACATCTGCCTTCTGCCACAGCTTGACAAGATATAAGGTGACATAAGCTCAGAGAGACCAGAAGGAATAAAACTAGACTGAGATAAAGATTTATCGTCCACCCTGAGTAATGGAAACCACCAGAATGTGTTTGGGATGAGGGTAGATGTGGTGCTTGTACTTGCAGTTTTAAAAACTGTCTGGATGCTGCTTTGAGGAGGAATTTCAAGTCCAAAAATCACATTCGGTTCTTGTTAAAATGTAGATTCTGATCCGGTATGTCTGTAGGGTCTGAGAGTCTGCATGTCTAGTAAGCTTCACAGCAGTAGTACAGTTGCAGTTCTTTCAAGCATAAGAGTGGGGGGAAAGACAGGATATTGGATGAGACAATCAATAAGAAAGGATGAAGGGGACTACTTATAAATCCATCTTTATATCCTTACATTCGTTTAATCAGTAAATGGCTACTACTTACTGAGGACTGACTCGGTTTATTAGCCATATGGAGAGTACACTGGCTAAGAAGACAATCCACCACTTACACATCCACCAGTGATGAGTACTCCTCATTTTATTGTCTTGCAATAAATGACTTGTAGCCTGCTTGGAATGCAGAACAAAGAAAGCACCATGAATATAGGTGATTATTTTGTGCCCAAATAAGACAAGCGTTTTTGAGCTTGAAGAGAACATTGACAAAGAACAGTTCCAGGATTCAGGTTGTCTTCAAGATCCCACAGAAAGTATCTAAGCAGTATACAGACGTAGATGTGAAAATGGTCATTATACCTGGCAGAAAAAAAAAAAAAAAACACTTGGACTGAAAAAGATAAATTGACTTCTTCCAGTTCTCAAGTGGATGAATCAGGATATACCAGATTGCTGGTGTGGCTGTGTGGTTGGCATTCTTCACACTTTATGTCAACTGTTGTGAGAAAGTTAGGTCTTCTGTGCCCACACCTGCTTTACATACATCTAACTTCATTTTGCTATTCAGTAAAGGAATGTCACTTACAAATAGAAGTAACCCAGAACATAGTACTGGATGCTTTTTGTGTCTAATGTCTTGGCTGGTGCAGTGAACTACTTATTCCCTCCTACAAGTCATTCAGTCAACTGAGGTAATTTAAAGGTGTACAGAGCCATAACAGAGAGTTATGCCACTTGGTAGGAACTTGATATTGGCCAAGGACAAGGGCTTTGGGCAGGAATCTGACTTTAGGGCATAAGTTTTATCCTAGGGTGGAGTGCTCAGAGTGAAGGTGAAGTTCATTGTTCCTCCAGGTCTACAAATTCCTGAATTAAGCAGGTGACCCACCCAGCTGCCTGAGCAGTGGAACCAAAAACTGCCAGAAGACTTCCCCAGAATTCAGCCTGGAGTCTGGGGGGAGGGGCTCACCCAAACTGTTAAATGGTTTGACCTCCATTAAAAACGTTGGGTCTCCTGGTAGATTTTTCCTTTGATGAGTATAAAGCACAGGGGAAATTTCCTCAACAGAACAATAATAGCTTATGCTCTAAGATCAAGAATTGACAAATGGGACCTCATAAAACTACAAAGTTTCTGTAAGGCAAAGGACATTGTTAAAAGGACAAAACGACAACCAACAAATTGGGAAAAGATCTTTACCAACACTACATCTGACAGAGGACTTATATCCAAGATATACAAAGAACTCAAGAAGATAGACTCCAGAGAGCCAAATATCCCCCTTAAAAATGGGGTACAGAGCTAAACAAAGAATTTTCACCTGAGGAATATCGAATGGCTAAGAAGCACCTAAAGAAATGTTCAATATCCTTAGTCATCAGGGAAATGCAAATCAAAACAACCCTGAGATTTCACCACACACCAGTCAGAATGGCTAAGATCAAAAACTCAGGAGAAAACAAGTTCTGGCAAGGATGTAGAAAAAGAGGAACACTCCTCCACTGCTGGTGGGGTTGCAAGCTAGTACTACCACTCTGGAAGTCAGTCTGGCGTTTCCTCAGAAAACTGGGAATGATACTTCCAGAGGATCCCGTTATACCACTTCTGGGCATATACCCAGAGGATTCCCCAGCATGTAATAAGGATACATGCTCCACTATGTTGATAGCAGCCCTATTTATAATAGCCAGAAGCTGGAAAGAACCCAGACGTCCCTCAACGGAGGAATGGATACAGAAAATGTGGTATATATATATATATATATATACACACACACACACAATGGAGCACTATTCAGCCATTAGAAACAATGAATTCATGAAATTCTTAGACAAATGGATGGAACTGGAGAATATCATTCTAAGTGAGATAACCCAGTCTCAAAAGAACACTCATGGTATGCACTCGCTGATAAATGGATAATAGCCTAGTGAAAGGATAGAAAATAATACAGCCTAACTCTAATGACCCCAAGAAATCAGGAGTTTAAAATGCTATCTTGCTTTGTTAGAAACTAGGTAAAAGGTCACATTTCAGAGCCCGCCCTTTGTTTAGACCTAGCAGAAAGACCTTGAATAGGTGATTCTGGCCCCACAAGGTAACTGGAAATGGGCTAAGCTTATCTTGCTTCTGTAAACTTATGCCATTACCACTATGCGGGAGTTCATGCAGCTGTAGACATTCAAGAAAATAGGAAACTAATTGGTCCACTGGGGCTCCGCTAATTTAGACTGATTGGCCTAAAAACTATGGAGTGGTACAAATCGATTGGCTCGCAATTCGCGGGCTCTCCATGATAAGAAATGATTGGTTTGTAATTCGAGGGCTTTGTTGTAAGCTTATAAAAGCCGTCGCAATTCAGCACTTGTAGTCCTCAGTCCTCTACCCCTGCGTGGTGTACGGCTGTGGAACCCAGAATTCTGGAATAAAGAAATCCTCATGCTATTGCATTGAGACCGTTTCTCACGAGTGATTTGGGTGTCGCCTTCCGGAGTGTGGGGTGCTGGGGCACCCTCGGTTTTTGGGGGTCTTACACTAGAAGCTTGGAATACCCAAGACACAATGCACATATCAAATGGTGCCCAAGAAGAAGAAAGGAGTGGCTCCCGGTCCTGGAAAAGCTCAGTGAAGCAGTATAGGGGAATACCAGAACAGGGAAGTGGAAAGGGGTGGATTGGGGAACAGGGAGAGGGAAGAGGGCTTATGGGACTTTCAGGGAGGGGGGATCCAGGAAAGGAAAAAATCACTTGAAATGTAAATAAAAAATATTTCGAATTAAAAAAAAAAAAAAAAACAACCCTTCGGCCTCCATCGGTATACTATTGTCCTGGCCCTCATTCTTTTTGCCGCTTCCCCATCCATTCCTCAGCTTCTGTTCCAGGAACCCAGTTCACAGTAGCTGTAGGCAGCAACAGAATGCAACATAAAGGTTTTTAAATCCTCAAGTTATCTTAATTTCTTTGCTATAATTGTTTCCTTTATATTATCTCTCCTTCTGGAAATCCTTGCATATATTAAATGCTTACATATTTCTCTTCTAATTGTCCAAACTTTCCTCCTAGTCATTTTGCTGCTTATTTGTCCTCTGGAAACCTACTAATGCTGATATACCTTTAAGTGTTATACGTTTCCTTTGCCCCTCATACCAAATATTACTCAGTTCACATTTCAATTGACATTCCCACCATGCCTATGCTTACCTCCATGCTTAAAATCTAAATTAGTCACTGTTGTATGAGTTCCAAGACATTGACAACAGTAATCACAGGCAGCTTAGGTCCATATGTGTAAAACACCTCACTTTTCTGTATGAAATGAGTCTCATGCCCTTTATTATTTTGCTCAGTAAACACTTTCAGCAAAAAAACATGAGGTGCAGCCTGAACTTATGTTTATTGGTCTGATCCTAAAACCAGGTAGTATTGGAACTCTATTAATTTTAATTCTCTTATACTATTACCCCTACCTCAGTTTTCTTTCAAGAACATACCATTTCTGGAATCACAGAACTACTCAAAATGTCCCCATGTTTCAGATTTTGCACTTTGTTTACTCAATTAATCTTAAAATATTTAACAATTTTATTCAACTTTAAAATTTTCCATTAATTTCTTTTACTTTATATGGCAGAAAGTACTATTGCCTTTTGAATATTCTCTGATGCAGAACTATATAATTTTATAATTCTCATCTCTCATGGTTTTTCTTTCATAGCTGAATGCTACTGGACTTCTGACATTCTTAATTTGCCAAATTATTTCATGATTGTACATATTTTTTTGCACTAAAAGCTAAGAGATACCTCTACTTGAAATGCCCTGCCCCAATTTGGAAGAAAGAATGGTGCTCATCTTCAAGTTGATTGGCTCTGTCCTTTGCTTGAGTCAGTTTTTTGATTTTTCTGTCTTCTATATCTATTTTATACCTAGGCATGTATGTCTTTCATGACAGAGACATATAGAGTATCTCTGTATGCATGTACCAAATTGAAAATTACTTGATAAAGGACAATATTTGTACATCTGTATTTACCAACAAGTATCACTTCATAATGAAATACAGGTAGCATACAGTATAGAATATGTAACAATAATTCACTTTTTTTTAGTTCATATCTTCATAGTTCCATACCATAGTCTATGTAATCTCAACTCATTGCCCCAGTTGGCCCCTAAATCTATATAGTTTTGGCTCTTCCATAATCATATCTCTTACACCTTTGACACTCATTCCATCGTATTTATTCTTAACAACACATTTGCCTGGTTTTCCAGTAGTAAATTCAACTGTCTAGATTTAAACCTAGACAGCTTCACTCTTGATTCTCTCTAAACTACAGAGTCCAATTCTCTCTCAGGAGCCACAGAACTTACTTTCAACATCTCATTTGTGCTACCTCAATTGTTGAGCCATTTGGATTAAAAGAAAAAAGATTCCACTTTTATTCTTAAGGCAAGAACTGTACACACTCTCTTAGCCAATTTCTTCTTAGTAATCTAGTTTATTAATTTTCATTAAACTGGATATAGTTCACTACATACATTTCAGGTGTCATATTATGAAACAGTTCTATATATAAAAGTTGTCATTTATTAAGCATTCTGAAGATCCCAAGCCATGCTTAAAGTACTTTACTCTTTATAAGGTTATATGGGGTGGGACAGTGTCAAAAAAAAAGAGGGAGAAATTATATTTAAGAAAACCAAATTTCCTTGTGAATCCCTAGTCCTCTTTGTCAGTGATCGCTTAATATTTTCACTTATAATTATTTGTGGATGAAAAATATACATTAGACCAAGAATGGTGGTTAGCGATTAGAATGCCAACTTTGAGGAGGCAAAAGCAAGAGGATCCCAAGTTTGAGATCATCCCAGGGCTACTTAGAAATTTTTCCTTCCAAAAAAAGGGTACAAACAAGGGGCCCCACTTTAATTTAGGTGGTAGAGTTAACACAGTGGGTGCATTAGTATCTGAGCCAAGGCTTATACATTCCTTTCCAATCTTTCTCCATTCCCCAAAGTCTTTCCTACCTGTCCCCATTTCCCTATCTCTTTTGTGCCAAGAGGTGGGAGGAACAAGGGCACAGTAGAAGCATCACTCATGGCTGTACACATTGGCATAATTGCAGGCAGTGTGGTGTGCCCTCACTTTCATCTGCTCATCCAGCTGGTGCGGGTACCTGATAGCGCTTTTGGCATTGGAAATCTCTGCGGTTGGCTTCAGTAGTGTGGCTAGGAGAATGACCTTCATTTCCCCGTAAGGGCCTTCTCCTAGCTCATGAACTTGAATAATTCTCCAGAAACATGGCATAAGTATCGTTTTCATTCTCAATGGAACACTTACCATGTATCCTCCTTATACTTGTGACCAGTCTATATCCACATTTTTCAGCTTACTGAAGCACTTTACAAAGAGAATATAAAAACACTGTTCATTTCCACAGATTCATATAAAATAAAAATTTGATCACTATGTTTTATTCAGGGAAAGTTATTAATTTAAAATATCAGCATTGCTATGAAAAGAGTAGATCTCAAGACTTCACTTAGTATATATTAATGAGTTAAATTGTCGACCTTTTTAATCAGTTAATAAACCCATTATAATTTACTGAATAGTTTTATTATTTATGCACCTACATTCAACCTACTGCCTGTTCCACAAGGTAAAACCTTATTGTCAATGTCTTCCATGAAATGAAAAATTCTTCAGTAGTGTGAAAAGTGAGAGGGTAAAGAGAAGGGATAGTAGGTAAGGAAGGGAGAAACAGCAGCAGAAAAGAAGCAGAAGAATGGGAAAGGAAAGAATAACAGAAAAAAAAGAAAAACAGGAAGAGGAACCTTCTGCTCTCTCTTCCTTCTGCTCACAAGGCTGATGATGTCACTGTTCACTATAATGACCCTCTTCCTGCACTCATGAATTAACAGACTGGGTTACTTACTTTACTGGATATTTTCCACATTTTATATATATACACATATATATGTATATATATATATATATATATATATATATAAATGTATTTATATATATACATATATAAATGTATTTATATATATACATATGAATGTGTATATATGTGTGCATATGTGTATATATACACATATATATGTGTATATGTGTATATATACACATATATATGTGTATATATGTGTGTGTATATATATGTATATATACACATATGTATGTATATATATGTGTACGTATATATGTATGTATCTGTACATATACACATATGCATATGTATACACACATATAACTCACACCCACCCCCCCACACCCACATATATATATATCCTAAGGTCTCTTTTTCTAAATAACATCTTACCTTGGATCTGAATCTCCATTCAGACACTGAGTCCTTCCCCTTCTATTCGTTTCTCTCTGCATCCCCTCCTCCTGTGGCATGACAGTTCTCATAAATTCTGATCAGAAACTCAGAAAAGTCACAGAGCATGGCCAACCAAGCTTGTAAAATGCCTGTTTCTTAGATGGTTTTCTCAAATTCTTTCAAGTCTAGTGAACTGTAGTACATCAATCTCCGGCGTGCTCTATTAGGAAAAAAAGAATGATGTTTCTTGTTCCCAATATTATAACATTCCTTGTGCTGCTCACAAGTCCACAAGGTGTGTTAAGGGCAGACATGCACATATCTATCCACCAGGCTCACCTTAAACAGGAAACATTAATTTGCCAGAATCATTTGGAGTACCAGCTCACCTTCCTTAAAGGTTAATTCAAACTTGGAAGTGAGTACTTTACCTTCTCTGGCTGAAGCACCTTTATCTCTAACAAACAGCAGAATCCCAACAGGAATAAAGAAGTCCAGTCTTTCCTGTTGTCTGTTAACATTACACATTCTGTCCCAGGAAGCAGGCTCATGCATGTTTCTGGCTTCTTGCTCTTGATATATTAGAAAGAGCATGGTAGTATCTTGACATTTTTCTCAGGCCACTTTTTATTAGCAGTTATAAATCCAGTGATGTGATTTAGACAAATTTACCATCTTTAAAGAAATAACATTCCTTTGCCATGTCCTCCAGTGTCTATGCTTGGACCCCACATGCCTCACACAGCAGAACTCAGATGTTACCTGAGGCTCTGTATTTTAAATTTGAATTTTTGAACATGTTCTTTCTAGAAATATAAAAATGCCACTGAGTTCTTTCCAGGCCATGTGATGGTGGATTTTTTGTTATTGTCAGCTCCTGCTGAACTTTCCTTTTAAAGTTCCAGGGCAGATTGGTCTTCTCATATATTAACCTCTGACTTTGTAAACCTACCCATGTCACCTCAATAGTCTGTCTGGCATTATCTTCTCTGCCTACCACCATCTTTATTTAGCATTTCTAATAGTGGCACTATTATTTGATGATTACCATCAAGTGGACTACTGTTGAATTTTGTGTCTGCAAAGACTCATGTTTGACACATGTTTAATCACAGTGTCTCTGAATGAAACCCTACTGAGAAGTAAAATCAGCATGGATTTGAGATGATATCATCTTTTTGGTGTCATTTTTAGCTTTCCTCATACCTTCGGTTTCTAATAGAGGAGTCTTGTGAACTTACGATGTATGAAAGTGGGCTATTTTATTGGTTGGGTCTTGCTCATATGTTTGACTGGATATGCCCTTGATTCTTATTTTCCCCTTTTCTATTCTCTTTGTATGTTTCATCTTATATGACTCTCTAAGAACATTATACTTACTTGGATTCATGTTTCCTCCTATACTGGGGAGAAGGTGACTGTGGTAATGGCTATAATTGTTTACCAGCAGCCTTTGTGTTGGTTTGCAATAGAAGACACTGTGTACTTCAGTTGTGTCCCTGACTAGTGCAGAGACAGTGGCACTAAGGTGCTGCTGAAGAAAATGTAGTTTACAGGTACTTTAGATTGGCGGACCAATATTTAAATAGTAAAATAAAGAAGGAATGGGAAATTGGGAGGAGAGGGGACAGGAGGTGAGAGTGAGAGGAAAATCCCATGGGTTAGAGATATGGGAAGGAGTAATGCTTGTAGATAGAAGGAAAAGCAAGTCATACAAGCTATCTTTATAAGCTAAAGTACAATTTAAAGTACAGATCTGTACATTATAGTAAAGTTAAAAATAAAAAACATCATGAACTAGAACTGTTCCCCCATTCGAGCCTGTGTTCCTTATTGGAGCATTTAGTGTTAGAATCCTTCACCTGGCTTTTTTTCTATTAATTTCAGAGGAAGACTACTAGTCTCAGTAACTCACAATGAGAATTTCTGTGACCAAATTCCACATTCTGTCAGCATTCTTTGGTCCACTGCTTGCTGCGTGCAGGTGAGAAATATTTCTCTGGTGTTTTCTGAGTCTCTATGCCCAAAGCTTTCTGAGATTGAGTGATGTGGAAAACACCATGATACTATAAGGGATGTTTTGGGTCACAATTCTGTGATCCCTTGTGGCTTCTTAGCAATGGCAAGTAGAGGTTCATCTTCTCTAATCTTAGCTTCATGCACAACTCAAAATTGCCTGGGTCTCTCTCCACTGCCTGCTCCCCTCCGGTTCACACACCGTGAGTGTCTCATCCAGCCCTGATTGTATTCCATCAGTCTAGCCCTTTCCAGTTTAGCTTTCATGGGCTCTGTCTATAAGAGCCTTGGCATTTATAGTTTTTACTTGCTCACTTACTGTTTTGTTTATGCGTCTGTCTTTGGGGAGCAGTTGGTTGGTTGTAGTGTGTATGTGCCTGTGCATGCATGTGTACATATGTACGTGTGTGAGTGTATGTGTGGCAGGGCATATGAATGCACTGTACAGGTGTTCTCATCTGTGCTCTTGTGTATGGAAGCCATAGGTGTATTTCTTCATTCAGTTCTATACCTTATTTTATGAGACAGAACCTCTTATTGACCTAAAGCTTGCCTAGTCAGCTATACTGGCTATCAAGTTAGCCCCAGAGATCATCCTGTGTTGACTCCCCAAGGTGCCTGAGTTGCACATGCTCTTCAAGATTTTATAAGGCCATCGAAGATCCAAGAACTCTCCTTCTCATAATTATGCCACAGGCCCCTTCCTGACTAGCCCATCTTTCCTGGACCAATGGTCTTGTCGTTAATTAAAGATTTTTTTTTGTTTTTCTAGAGTTCTTTCCTCTCTGTTTTAAAAGTAAATTCCTAAAATAAAATAAAAGTAAAGTAAATTCCTACTGCTCAGATTACCAGTGTTCAAATTTATGTTTTCTCTATACTATGCAAAGCATTCAGTCTAAATCCAGAGCACATTCTCATACTTAAATCCATCAAGTAAAAGTCAGCCTTGTTCAGGAGGATCAATGGAACAGGATTGAAGATCCAGAAATGAACCCACACACCTATGGCCACTTGATCCTCGACAAAGAGGCTAAAAACATCCAATGGAAAAAAGATAGCCTTTTCAACAAATGGTGCTGGTTCAACTGGAGGGCAGCATGCAGAAGAATGCGAATTGATCCATTCTTGTCTCCTTGTACTAAGCTCAAATCCAAATGGATCAAGGACCTCCACATAAATCCAGACACTCTGAACCTAATAGAAAAGAAACTGGGGAAGACCCTTGAGGACATCGGTACAGGGAGAAAGTTTCTGAACAGAACACCAATAGCGTATGCTCTAAGAGCAAGAATTGGCAAATGGGACCTCATAAAATTACAAAGTTTCTGTAAGGCAAAGGACACCATCAAGAGGACAAATCGGCAACCAACAAATTGGGAAAAGATCTTCACCAATCCTACATCAGATAGAGGGCTAATATCCAATATATATAAAGAACTCAAGAAGTTAGACTCCAGAAAACCAAACAACCCTATTAAAAAATGGGGCACAGAGTTAAACAAAGAATTCTCACCTGAAGAACTTCGGATGGCGGAGAAGCATCTTAAAAAATGCTCAACTTCATTAGTCATTAGGGAAATGCAAATCAAAACAACCCTAAGATTTCATCTTACACCAGTCAGAATGGCTAAGATTAAAAATTCAGGAGACAGCAGGTGTTGGAGAGGGTGTGGAGAAAGAGGAACACTCCTCCACTGCTGGTGGGGTTGCAAATTGGTACAACCACTCTGGAAAGCAATCTGGCGGTTCCTCCGAAAACTGGGCACCTCACTTCCAGAAGATCCTGCTATACCACTCCTGGGCATATACCCAGAGGATTCCCCACCATGTAATAAGGATACATGCTCTACTATGTTCATAGCAGCCCTATTTATAATTGCCAGATGCTGGAAAGAACCCAGGTATCCCTCAACAGAAGAGTGGATGCAAAAAATGTGGTATATCTACACAATGGAGTACTATTCAGCCATTAGAAAGAATGAATTCATGAAATTCTTAGGCAAATGGATGGAGCTAGAGAACATCATACTAAGTGAGGTAACGCAGACTCAAAAGGTGAATCATGGTATGCACTCACTAATAAGTGGATATTAACCTAGAAAACTGGAATACCCAAAACATAATCCACACATCAAATGAGATACAAGAAGAAAGGAGGAGTGGCCCCTGGTTCTGGAAAGACTCAGTGAAGCAGTATTCGACAAAACCAGAACGGGGAAGTGGGAAGGGGTGGGTGGGAGGACAGGGGAAGAGAAGGGGGCTTACGGGACTTTCGGGGAGTGGGGGGCTAGAAAAGGGGAAATCATTTGAAATGTAAATAAATTATATCGAATAAAAAAATTTAAAAAAAAAGTCAGCCTTGTTCACCTAGCAATTTTAGTTATTCCCAATGTTCTTTATGAGAAGCTAATTCATGTATACTTCCAGGTCTTTCAGTTTTCTATGTGGACTCTGTCTCTTGGAAATGTCTTTTCAATACATCCCCTTGTGAACTAACAATAAAACAGCCACCTCAACAGTTGTTCTGCTACAGAAAACCAATTAACATGGAAAGACAACAGGTCCACCAACCATGGGCACTCCACACACCTTCAGTGCGTTTTCATCCACAGATGTCAAAAGCTTCAGATTATCTCCGAAGCACTGACAAATTTCTTCAAATATGCTTGTGGCCAAAAGTTTTGTTTTCTGCTCACAGACAAAGTAGCTGCATCTATCCTTATTAATGATGTGGAAATGAATGGACTTGTAAGACAGTGTTGTCAGTTCCTCTCTCTCTCTCTCTCTCTCTCTCTCTCTCTCTCTCTCTCTCTCTCTCTCTCTCCCTCCCTCCCTCTCTCTCTTTCCTGCCTTTTTCACTCCCCTCCCTCCTCCTCTCCCTCTCCCTCCCTCCCCTCCCCCATCTTAGTCCCTCCTCCTCTCCCCCCTTCCCCCCTTCTTCTCTCACTCTCTCAACTCTGTTTTTTCCAGACTTCTTCATAGTTTTACTGACTTTTCACAGCCTCAATTTGTTCATAAATTTTCTTCATGCCTCTGTGGTTCTTTTTCAAGTTATTTATTGTAATGTCTCAATACTGATAAAGAATTCTCCCTCAACTGTGTCTTCTTTCCCTGTCTTTCACTGCCTTTTTTCTCTTTAAAATTCAAACTAAGGGCTTGCCATGTGATTATCACTAATATTGATTTTTCAATCATAAGCAGATATGAACATAGATGTAATGGATATTAAAGATTGTTTCCTCAATTTTTTTCTTTTTTATATTTCTTCTTTTGTAGTTATTTAATCTTACCTAGACTGTTCTTAATGTTTCAATTGCTGATAGGAATAAGTCAAATTAAAAAACAAAAGTGTTCACTAATTTGCCATGCAGATTTGTCAACTGAATATTGGTCCTTACCTAGCCCTCTTTAGCACTCACTTTTGGCAAAATCTTCCAAGTGGATGATGATTTAATAATCTCTTCCCTGGCTTCTGGAGCTGTACAAATGGACATGTGGAGGAGACCAGAAAACTCATTATTCACATTGACCTAAAGAATGATCCCTTGAATTCTAACAGCGAAAGGTTAATGGTATAATTCACTAGACTCCTTTGAATTTTAATTAACACTACAAAGCAGATTTCAAATTTCAATAGAAACCTCAGATTTCTGTGTAGAGAAGAAGATATGTCATCAAAGATAAATGCCTTATAAATGCAATAAAAGAAAACTCAGAAATTACTTTTTATTTTCATCTATGAATTCTGTTCAATGAACATTTCTGGCATTTCAAATTATATTCACAGTTCTTTAACAGAGCAATATCCCCAGGATTCGTTGAAGAGCCAGATTCTCAGGATGCCTTTGATTAGTATTTTTTAAGTATGCAATGGAAGGAGCTGCGTTTCCAGTCCATTCAGCATTCTTTACATGTTTACTTGATTTTTCCTTTACTGTGCTTAATTTCTTCAGATCTTAGCTAGTGAAATTAGCAATGCTCTTTGTGACTAACTTTTAAGAAATTGTAAGTGTTTTTTTTTCTTGTTCCTTTTTTGACAATCACATTATGTTTCATCGAACAAATACTTTAAATAGAAAATGAATTGTAATGGCACCTAACAGCATTTCACTAACTCCATGCAAGACTCTATTTTAAGTGTTTTTCACCTATTGATTCAATTATTCTTCATGCCAATCTTATAATTAGGAACCATCATTAACCTGATCATACTGGTGATGAAACTGAGATGCATGAAATTTAAGAAATCAAAGCCAAATTCAAAAATGATCAGTATAACTAGAAACAGCATGTATGCTTAATTCTTTATAAATAAAATCAATTATCATCTCTATTTACATATATAATAAACATTAATACTTAGAACATTTTTTTTTATTTTAGTAAGACCAAATATTAAGTATGATACTCAGAGTATTGTATGGTGAGGTGTTGTGGTATAAGGCTCAGCATTACTGCTTTGTTCTCTGTATGTGGAGTGGCATGCAAGTACAAGTCTGCTAATGTAGTTCTTTCTTTCAGCACAGGGGCTCCTAAGCATATCCCCCCACTCTTCCATGTCCATCAGAGTCACATGTCCTCCATGGCTAACATTTTTACATAAGTCTGCTATTTTGTGTGCTACTGAATATTTACATTGGATATGTGAACTCATTCTGGTTTTACTCAAGGATGGTAATAAATTTTAGTTTATCTATTTTAAGGAAATATTTATTACAAGATTTGGTTTGGTTTTACTTGTAATTATAAACTTAAAATGTTTAGTATACTCCTACACGCTGTGTTCAAGTGTATCTCCTTCCTAAGACATGAATGTTTTGAAAATATATAGACCACACACTAAAATGAAGACAGGCATCATGGTACACAATTTTTTCAAATACGATGAGACTGTTTATTTTTATTGCATTTTTCAGTGTGGCTAATAAGCAGACAGATGTAGAAACAATTATCAATCAGTACATAGGAACAGAAGGAATCTGAGTTCAAAGTTTTAAAGCAGCAAATGAGAGATCCATGCATGGCTCACCAACCAAGAACTGTACTCCAAAGAGCCAAGAGATAGGAGGAGGGAAAGTGCAGGAGAGAATGGAGGATGCAATTTAGAAGAGAACACATGCTTATTGTTAAGAAGTGAGTAGCTAAGCAAACTAGTATCTTTGGTTTAATAATGAACAAGTACTGCGCTAATTTATTTAGGAGAATCAGTAGTCAGGCTTTTAGTGCCTATTTTGCTACTATTATTCACCATCTTAGAAACATAAAAATCCAATTCTTTTTCACCCTGCTGATTTTTTGACATTTTCTACCCAGCAAATAGTAATTTTTCCTCCCTTTCTGGTTATTTTAATGGACTCAAACCCATGTACTTCAGGTGATTCTCACCACACTTGGTACTGATTTTGTTTTAGAAATGATGTATATACATCTCGTAAGAACACTTGATCACTTGATAATTTCTGGGAGTTTTACTTAACCTGTTCTTTGTCACTACTAAGCATATGATCTAGAAAAAAATGAATATTTGGTGGTTTTGAATTTTATCTTTAAGTTATTAGAAAAATTAAATCTTGTTATTGTTAAATCCAGGTCAAGCAATGGGGTCACTATTCTTTACGACTTTCTAAAATTAGCTATGTTGAAAATTGATACCCTTGCTCAACATTAACCTGGGGAACTGCAGCTGGAATTTTGGGACAAAAGCCCAGCTGGCAGCCCCAACTGGCTAGGCTCAGCCAATGTCTGGGTGTACCAATTAGTCAAGTCATGGTGAAAAGCAGAGAAAGGCAATTTAATCAATGTGTATCGGGAAGAGGAAGAGAAATAGGGCTCAAAAGACCAAAGCCATTATCTTCAGGATGCTGACATGAACTTTAGGTTTAAACAGAGTAACAAAGAGGAATGGAAGCAGAGAGTCAAAAGACACAGTTAAGCAGCCCTAGGAAAGGCGGCATTTTTGATCACGGTTTCAGTTCTTGGTTAGTACATCTTGCTGGAGGGGTCAAGTTGATTCTCAGAAGAGGATAAATCACATTCTGTGTTGCAATCCTAACATCATACACAGTGTCTTCCATGTGATGATAGTAGTGGGATGCTGTTCGTGAAATTCAAGTAACCTGTAGGCTTAGGACCATAACTGAAGTCTTGGTGTGGTCTGAAGTAAATTGACGGTTGGATGCCTCTGTTATTTTCATCTTTCTGCCCTAAGTGTTGACATTCCTTGAATGATTACTATTTACACACAGAAGTAAACAGGTAAGCAAAGTAAAGAAGATGTGCAAATGAAAATGTGAGATGCCAGATTTTCTTCCTGCTTCAGTGACCATACGGGCCCCAGAGAGGTATAGAGGCACTTTCATAAAATGTGTTCTTAGGATTTGTTATAGAACTTTCAAATTAAAACTATTAGTGACAGCTCTTCTGCTTCAGGTCTGCCAGTTGTCACACACACACACACACACACACACACACACACACACACACACATATATATATATATATATAAAATCTCCAAAGATCATAGTAAGTTGCCACTAGGTTTTATATTCTAGTTTTGTCTAGCCAACGTTTATAAACAAAATAGCTTTAAATATCATTGGTGAATCAATAATTTTGAGTCATTAAGTCAAACAAAAGTAGCCACTTGGTAGAGTATTTTATGGAGGGAAGGCAGCCTTGCTGATTTGACATTACAGGTTTAGATTAGTGCCAGAAGTGAAGGGTCATATCTCAAGGGGTAATCTATCTGTTTGTTCTCATTACCAGTTTATCAGGAAAGAAAAACATGCCCAGAACCTAGTACCTTTTTACCACGTCAACTACAACCATACTAGCCCAGGCCACTGTCCTCTCTTAACAAAACCTCCAAGTCTCTTCTGTGTGTCTGTGTATGTTTGAATAGTTGTCTTATGTTTCCAATTAATTTTACATACAATATAAAGATTATTTCAAAATCCTGGCAACTGCCAGGACTTCCAAGTTTTTCCATGTTGAGGAAGAAATCTTCAGAACACAGTAAATTATCTCACTAGGAAGTAAACTTTAAACAAACTGTTCGTTCCTAGAATCATTTTCATTCCATCTATCCAAGCACAACTTTCCAGTACATCTTCACTTTGGAGAATTTTGCTATCTAAAGAGAATATTCCAAAGAATTTGAGAAACATTCATGACTTCCAACACAAGTAAGTACCATTTGCCTCCCCCTTGGTAACAAATGCAATTGGTTTGGCTAATTGTTTACAATTTTCACTGTTAATTCAGCAATACAGGCACTGCTTTCAACACTTAGGTTCATCAGTGAAGAACTCAAACCAAGACCTTCCCCTCCTAGGGTTCACATTCTCATTTCCTAATTCAGTCACAGCAAACACTTTCCACTTGAGTGCCTGTAGCATTTGAGTTCCTCTAGTTTGGAATTGATATACCACTAAAGGTGATTAGACAGACTTTAAATGCTAATTTGAATATTGACTGTGATGGAGACACTTGATCTCCTTAGATGTTATCCCCTAAATACAAAGCTTGCTATTACTAAAGATTCTAGACCTGTGCTTTTCCCAACTCCCTTTCTTTCCACCTGTATGATATGAATATATGACTTCATTTCTCTATACATCATAGTTCCTGTATCTATACATTATACTCAAAAATTATAGTTCAGAGATTTATTTTTTTTGTTTTTGTTTTTGTTTTTTTGTTTTTTGAGACAGGGCTTCTCTGTATAGTCCTGGCTGTCCTGGAACTCACTCTGTAGACCAGGCTCAGGCTGGCCTCAAACTCAGAGATCCGCCTGCCTCTGCCTTCCAAGTGCTGTGATTAAAGGCGTGTGCCACCACTGCCCGGCAGTTCAGAGATTTATATAAAAATCATGGAAAGCAGCTCTCATATCATTAGCCATCAAATCCAAGTTTGTTACTAATCTATTTAAAGTATAGCTATAAAAAATTCCCAATATCATTTATCAGTAACCCCAACGTACAGAATGGGTCATGTTTGATAATGCAGAAACCTCAGCAAAAATTATTAATAGAGAGAGCTACCCAACACAGACAGCTTTTCTTGGTACAGTTAAAATCATCTTTTCTATATCCTAGGGCCAATGTATAACCAACCCCAATTAAATTAAATTCCTTTGCTGTGTTCCATAAGCCCATGCCCTCTCTCTACTCTGGAGTGTTTGATTTGCATCTGGCTGTTCTAGGCAGGGAGGAGGAACAACTGCTAAGGAATGTCACGGAATGTCACTCAGTCCTCAGCACATAGCACAGAGCCTGGGACACGACAGGATTCCATAGATTTAATGTTAATCACAATGCAGTGAACGATTTGTAATTTGACTCATGAAATTCTATTTCTGTTTTATAGCACAGAGTAAGTCATTTTTAGGCTTCTATTGGAATTAAGAAAAGGGATGCTTTGGGGGGAAGTTTATTTAGGAAAGAAATAATCAGTCTGTTCCAAATATCCCAGAACATAAAGCAGGCCATCTGTTATGGCTTAAGCCTTTTCAATAAGCTTGTTAGGCCTATAGCAACTTCGTTGGTTTGTTTGATTTTGTTTGCTTTGTCTTTCCGGGAATTGCCTCCATAGAAACTATCCTTTCTAAGAATGGCAAAGCACAGCCCAGACAACTGAGAAAAAGGAAATTGGGTTTCCTAGAGAAAAAAAAGTCTAGCACTGTGGTGAGGGAATGAGGGACAAGCCAGTAGTTAAGGACAGAGCTCTCCCAGGGCTATTCAGTATGTCATGTGTAGGGGCTTCTGGGAAAGTCCTTCCATGATTACATCACTGATCCCTCATAAGTCCCCTCATTAGGTCTTTACTGAAGGCTCATTAGATGGAATTCAGAATGCTTAGGAGGGAACGTGAAACTGTGTGTAGGTGAGGAGATGTCATCTCCCTCAACATAGGAACTGTTTGTCAATATTAAGCAGAAAAATAAATCCAAGACGTAATTCAAATCCAAATTGTGTTTATTTCCTATCTATCTATCTATCTATCTATCTATCTATCTATCTATCTATCTATCTGTCCGTGTGTCCGTCCGTCCGTCTGGCCATCCATCCATCCATCTATCTCTATCTGATCTTGAATTTGATAAAAAAAAAAAAATGGAGATTTTTTTCGTGGTTGCAACCTAGTTTCAAGGAGCTGTTTTTATTTTTTTTTTCTTCTTAGAAGTGAGGTTGGGAGGCTAGCGTTCTTGTAATTAGCAAAGAACCAATGCCCTTAAAAAGAAGACATTATTTTGTAATGAACACTGCTTCAAACTGTTTAATACTCTGAATCCAATAAAACAGCATCTGCAGAAATGAGTATTAGCAGTAAATACTTGAAGAAATGATTCCATATCACTCGCAATATCCTTCTAGCATGTATACAGCCAAAGAACTGGTATATATAAGCTAAGTAAATTTATACGTTCAGTGATATAACTGACACAATAATAAAATGCTAGATTAAGTTTAAAGCAGGAAAAGCTTCTAGCTATATCTTATTTGTGAGGTAGTATTAGGAAACGTGGGCTATTTAATTTTATAAAGCCTCTAGTTTTAAGGAGCTCACAATAATTTGCAAAATATAATTTTAAAGCTTGTCAGCTTTAAGAATACGGTAGAGGGATATTCCACTAGGCTACTCCCCCCCCCCCCCCATTATCTAGGAGAATAAATTGAAACAAAAGCAACAGACATTCTCACTTTCTCTATTTGTTGGCACAGCCAGGTATGAAAAAAGAGCTCTCACTTGCACTAGGTTTTCTAAGTAGATGCACCCAAGTCAACGGTCATCATATCCACACACCCCAAACATTATCCTTGCCAATACACTATGTGTTCTGTCCTTTTGACATGAGGTGCTATGAAACAGATGTCATAATCACTGACATTCTGGGAGACATTGGAGTCAATCAGGAGATTAACCTGTGGGCATGTGTATGCGGTATTTCTAGAGACAGTTAATGGCTAGAGGGAAGATCCACCCTTAATATGTCAGTACCATTCCACATCTGGAGTCCTGGGCAAAATAAACAGGAGAGAGCAAGCGGAGCACTGCCATTCTTCTTTCTCGAGGTTAAACCCAAGCTGCACGCATCACCAGGCCTCCCGACCTTGATGGACTGCACTTCTCTCAACTGTGGGCCACAATAAACTCTGTCTCTCCCTCAATAGTTCCTTCTGTCTCAATGTTTGGTTACAGAAAACAAGAAAAGTAGCTAATATAGATAGCTAAAAATTTTACCAACAGCATTGAAGTGACATTAAATACATAGGAAAAAAGTATGGAAAATGGTTGGACATTAGATCATCTACAACTGGTGGAGGGTGGAGGCAGGTGGTAGTAGCACTATATGTTTGTTGGGCCTGAGTGGAGTTGCATCTTTTTTCTGAGGGGGAATATGGCAACTCCGCAATAGAATGAATTTGTCATGGTGGGGGAAGTGCAATTAGACAACCTTGGATTTGATCCTACATACAGAGAACTCAGGCTAAATAAAGTTTCTTGTCTTCTTTAAAAAAGATAAAAATATAATTTAATTAAATTAAAAAAGAAAAATGGTTGGAAATGGAGATGTGGAATGACATCATTCTTTTAAAAATATTGCTGCTGTCACAACTTCACAGCAAGTTCCTATTTTCTTAAAGCCTTTGGTCTCAGCAAAAGTTTCTCCAGGATGAGTACCACAACTGTAAGTAAATACTGAAATAGAAGACATTGTAGATAGAAGATCAATGCAATAGAGGCAAATGGCTCTCTTGCCTTTGGTCATAGACAGGCCACACCCACCAGCCGGACCATCACCCTACCTGTTTCTTCAGCTCGCCCTCAGCTTTAACAAGCCACAGCTGGTTAAAAAATCAACTGCCTGTATTTGTGAAAAATATGTGCCTATATTGATGGTGTAGTGGGTTTATCTCCAGCGCTCTTGTTGGCTAAGTTTTTCATTTGTTGGATTTTGAATTAAAGAAAAAAAGCAAAGTATACATATAGATTGTCAGTGGTGATGAGCTCTCTTTAATACTAGGTCAAAATAATCTCGCTTCTATAAAAGCAAAAGGTACTTTTGAACATGGCTGTCGTAGACCTTTGTTACCCTAATTTATGCCTGGCCAAGACTTAACATTTACTTAACTATTCGCAGGGATAGTTTCAGGCAGGCTTCTACGTACTGATATAACTATCCTTTTTGCCATTTCTGATTGTAGTTTCTACGGACAGAAAGAAAGGGTTCAAAGAAAAACTGGTTTGGGGTTCTTGGAGAAGGTCATTGTGTACAGACACAACACTACAACACGTCAACACGTCTGTCTGCCAGCATAGATGGCCTGCTGACTATTTTTAGATCAGGTGGTATCAACCCTTGATTTGTCAGAAAGCACTAAGCAGGGTCGATTTCTAGTTAGTATTTCTGACATCAGCTTCAAGCAGGGTACTACTTCCCAGCACCCCCTGCCAGCAGCATGGCCCTCTCTCTGCCAGCCACAAGCTCACCACAGCTGCCTCCTGGCGCTCCCAACTGCTGCAAGACAACCCCTGCCAGTCACACCCTGGGGCTTTGCCAGCTACCCTGCAGTCCCAACCTGCCACATGGCCACCACTGTACCCTGAGCAATAATCCTGCTGTCACCTGCATAAAAGTCATTCAGCGTACTGCCTAAAATTAACTTTCCCACAGAGCCTCTTTTCCTAGGGCTCTTGGTTTGAGATATGCTTTATATTTCTTCGTTTAGACATTTTGCATATTTTGTGCAGGAGGATTCTTCGTCTGGTAGGCTAAGACGATTTCATAATCAGAAATTTGATTCCCCTATGTTTGACCATTATCTTGACTCAAGATCATTAAATGTAAAAAGCTGAATCTGAACTTCAGAATCTAGATAGACCTAACATGCAAATGCTTAAGTGTACAGTGAGAGAAGTATCAGTATGAGCAGGGGTCTCTAACTCTTCACCCATGAACAAACATTCTGAATGGAAGTAAATTCTGCTACTTCATTCAAAGTGCTACAATGTCATCCCCAGTGGGTAGTAGTGGGGTGTTTGTGTGTGTGCGCGCTCGCGATATGCTAATTTTTAAAGCAATAATTTAGAACACTGAATGAGCACCCAGCATGATGGCTCAACAGGTAAATTGTTTTTTGTGTAAGCATGATAATGCAAGTTTGATCCCTGGAACTCACAGTAAAGGAGAGACTCAACTACTAGGAGATGACAGGATGCCAAATACACAAACAAGAAGTTACACGGGGACCACGACGATCTGAAGAAACCATCCCCTCATAAGAGACTACAATTATTAGGAATTTGTTATCACCCAAGCCAGGCATGGTGGTACACGCCTTTAATCTTAGCACTCTAGTCCTTGAGGGCAGAGGAAGACAGGTATCTGTGAATCGAAGTCCAGCCTGGTCCATATAATGAGTCCCAGGCAAGGCAAGCTAGGAGTGCATAATTGGAACTTCTCTATGTAGCCTCTGGCTATCATGGAACTCAGTGTGTAGACTAGGCTGGCCTCTAATTCAGAGGACTACCTGCTTCTCCTCCAGAGTGCTTGGATTAAAGGATAGAGCCACTACTTCCTGTTTTATTTGTTTTCATGTCATTTTGTTTTGGATTTTTGGTGTTTCTGTTTTTGTTTTATTGGTTTGTATTTTGTTTGGTTTCTTTTTGATATTTTTAATTGAGAAACTATCAAAATTTCCAAAAAACTGTGGCGATTATGTACAAAAAATATTCTGTGCATAAGATTTAGGTATTAGAATTGGGGGGGGAGGTGATAAGGAAAAGAACGAGAATAAACAAAATCTCTGGTGGCGGGGGTTGAGGAGGGGAGGGGAGAAACTACTGTCCCTGGCTCTACAGGCTGGGCTTTTCATCCGTGAAACCTCAACACTTACAGTGCCTGGAAAATAATGCCGTACCTGGACACTCACAGTGCCACCTCCCTCTCTCCTGGGATGAAGTCTCGGTGCTTAGTCAAATATTCTACATATGATATGCATCTAACAAACATCATGTAATTAAAAAAAACTTGCATTCCCTCCTTACTCACACAAAGTATTTGCTTACTTAGCAGCCAGCAAATACAGGAAAGAGGATGAGTGTGTGTGTGTGTGTATATATATATATAAAGAGATATAGAGAGAGAAAGAGAGAGAGATCTTTCTCAGAAAATGCTGCAAACAGTTGAAGAAAGTAGATGTCAAGGAGAAAAATGGATTCTACGTTGGATTTTCTCAGCAGGGATGACAACCTTTCAACATTGCTCACTTACTGTGGTCAGACCCCTGATTCCATTCCTTTTTTTTTTTTTTGTATCCATTCAAACATTGACAATCATGAAATTTCTTTATTGTCTCAAAGGATTATGGGGATTGTTAGTTGTACTTTGGCTTCTATAAATTGTTCAAGCTACTCTTCTACATACAATTATGATAATTGTAATTTTAGTTACATGATAATTATGGTTTTAATGATTATATATGTAATACATACCACACTACCTAGGTCATTTTACCTCTTCAGCAAAGGAATGACTGATTTTAGTTTATTTTAATGCTATCCCCTGTAGTTAATCCTCTGCAATCGAATCCTGTGCATTCAGAATGATAAAATCCACTAAATTAATTGGGAAGCAATGTTTGTGACTACTATCATTTATCTCAGTAGTTTGAGAATAATTTCAATAATTTTATCTTCATTTTGAAAAGTATTTGGATAAATATTAGCCATCTTAATTATAGAAATACCATTGGTGTGCTGTTCTTTCTCTAAATATATTTGACTCATTTCTTGATATTGTTTTCAAGTCAGTTATCCAATCAATAATATTAGAACATCATTCTATAATCAAATTTCATTTAGAACAGTAGTGTAATATTTGGTCAAGAAATTTAACAGAATTCACCTATATGTCTTTCAGTTGATTCCGATTACAAATAAAATTATTATAGAATATTATATGTATTATACTTTCTATAATATCTTATATCGATTGATCACTAAGAATTTCAAAAAGAGTAGCAAATAAAAATGAAATGACTATATTTGTGTGAAGAGCAGCAATAGGAGTAACAAAGCAACAGAATTAATTAATAAGCACTATTTATTGTGTAATTATTATTACATTATTGTGGGTAAATCTGCTTATAAAGCTAATATATATAATGTTTCTATGAGCTCCAAATAGAGTAAACCTATCACTATCTTGCAAGTGAGATTTGGGTTTTGTGCTTAGCTACTTTAAGTAACTTGACCAGTCCTCTGATAAGCAGGACAGGAGGCCTGTTTGAACCCAATCTAAGCACACTCTCTCTTGCATCTCTAGTCGCTCATTACAGGAGCATTATCAAGTGTCAGATTAAGCTATGCTAGTGTTGCCAAGACTCATGATCCAGTGGCTATCATAAGTAAAACGGCACAGTGAACAGAGTACAGATTGAATGCTACTGTTGCCTCAGGTATAAATGGGGTTTGGGGGAAGAGATTTGGTTTTAGGGGTAGAAACTTCATAAATGATATTAGATCCCACAGGAAATATGCCTAGAAACTCCATGCCTTTTCTACCATGGAGTCCCCAGTGAACAGCTGGCCTCCTGTGAGCCAGGAAGTGGGCCCTCCCTAGAAGCTTTTCTGCCAAGGGTCTCTACCCTGAATCTCAAAGAAATAAATTCCCATGTGTCTAAGTCAAACAGAGCATCATAGAAGCCTCAACAGACTAAGATGGGGCTATAGAAGAGAGGCAATAGGAGACTTCATTAAAGTCCCTTTCATACGTGGTCTTACCCGATGTAAGAAACAAATAATGGATCTTTTCTTTAAAAATTTTGACAGGACTAGGCCAGCAAGATGGCTCAGTGAATAAAAGCATTTGCCAACAAGGCTGATGGCCTGAATTCGAGTCCTTCCACCCACATGGCGGAAGGACATCCTGGCTCCTGCATGTGATCCTTTGACTTCATCTCAATCTTCCCTCTAAAACCATAAACCACATTTTTTCTAAAATAATAATCCTATTTACTTCAGGATAATATATAATATATATGTGATATATTATCTATGGGTGTATATATATTTATGTGCATATGTATTTGTGTGTATATATATTTGTGTGTACATATATATGTATATGTATGTATATATCCATATGGATGAATATATTCAGGAAATATTGTATATATGAATTATAGAAAGATTAAATTTGTTTCAGAAACACATTTAGGGAAGGGGAAGAGTTGGACAGAGCAGACACAGATAGCCTTATTAAAAGGCCAGTTCTAGAGGAACCCAAGACTATGGAAAAAGTAATAAAGGTGAGAAAGGGGAAGGGGAGGGATGTATGAGGAGACTGTTGAGGATGTCGGAAAGACTGGACACAGTGAAAGACCAGGAGCAGGAAGGGAAGGTGACTGAGGTGTAATTTGGGCTTCAGAAAATAAAACCTGATGCCATCCACCCAAGATCTGTGGATGAAGGTGAGTGTTTCTGGAGTACAGGTAGGCATAAAGAAGAGATATAAACAATAGTTAATCTCCTGATTCCTGCTTTTCACATGTGTCTAGGGAAGGCTTGAGAAAAGCTAGAAGTACTAAGATTTAAAAAAAAAAAAAAAGATAAAAAGCCGAGAGAGCCCGAGGAGCCATATCTGAGGTGGGCCCCTGGCCCACACAAAAGTGTGCACGTGGTTCACACAGAACTGTGCACATGCAAACATAAGTGCACACACAAAGGATCATGAGATTGGGATAAATATTTTGAAATTTAGGTAGAGGTAATTAGGATGTAACTGGAATGTGAAAGTCAGGATAAAAAAATTAATACAACCTTCCCCTGTTGGAACCCTTCTATTGTTTTAGAGACATTGTAACTATGCTTTCTCTGAGAAATAGAAAAAATTGGTCCATCTCTTTTGTGATGTACAGTATGCAACATATTGAATATTGTTCAAAATCCAAAACAGGTATTTCAAGTGGAAATAGTGTGCTTTATGGTGATTGTAAAATATATCTCTTACTTCTGTTCTGTCTCCATATTCAAAGCCACTTTAACATTTCAATAACGATAATAACAACCTGTAGCTCTGTTGTTCTTTCCTCCCGCTGTACATGTTTGGCCAGATCAGAACGGAGCATCAGGCAATCAAGAATGTTCCCTTTGTTCTAATTGTTTTGTGATCTTGAAAAGGGGGAGCAGGCATCAAGCATCTTACTCATCAGAACCAAATGATTTAACATCACTCATCACACCCCTGACTTTGATCCAAGCTGCTGGAGTATCCTTGTATTACATTGCTTACATAGACAACTGTATACTCTGGGAAAGTACAAACTCCACCTGCATGCTTTTTGGCTTTATTGTGAGATTATAGCTCATCTCAGTTAATCACTTAGATTTTTTTTTTTAATTTTTTAAGGAAGAACTTCAAATTACCATCTGAAATTGAATACTTGTATGTTATAAGAAATTAATCACAGCTACAAAAGCTGGACCCAACTTGACAAAATATACAGCTTTTCTTATAAAGTAAACGTATCTAACCATTGTCTATTACATTGCTGTTATTCAAAATTATGTGTGAAATATTCAGGTTGTTAGTTCAAGGTCATTTGTAACAGAACAGTTCATAGGAGCTTGGTTCCATGTATTTCAACCTAATTCATAAAAATAATGAATAAATAATAAATAAATAAAGCAATGAAGTCTGAGGCTACAACGGAAAGCAGGTGGATTTATGCTACACCAAGCTTGCCTTTGGGGAAGCAGCAAAAAGATTCTGATGTGTAATCATAATTGATGACATCTTAAAATTATTTTCACTCTAGAGAGAGCAAGCGATTTGTCTTAACCTTTGTTGCTTTCTTTACTCCATCCACACGAGGGACGTACACCCAATTCATATCCCTGATATTAAGTTTTAATTGCAGGCTTTAAAACACACAACTCTCAAAAATCCCATGCGTGAGTGAGCCCAACGTACACTGACTGGATGAAGTCGAGCTACATGTATGTTTTCAAAGAGGGCTTATCTCACCCTTACAGGTCACGTGAAGTTTTCTATTTCCTCAGAGAAGACCTTGAAAAGCCTGTTAAGAAACCTCTTAAACAAACTAAGCAAGCAAACAGCATTTTCTCTGCCCACACTCAGTAAAAGGCAGGAGAGGCCTGAAACCTTACTCTGATGGAGCAGAGAGGAGCACTCAGCCCATCAAGCTTATGAATAGTTAATGAGTTTTTGCAGCAATAATTAAAACCTGTGCTTCACCTGAGGCGAGGGGGGAGGACAGCCGCCATTATGACATTCCCTGTCATTCCTTCTGCCACGGCCATGACAGTGCCGCTTTCACTTGTTTCAAGGCTTCATCTCTTCTTAATGAAATTTCTTTTGCAACTGTATTGTTTATTTTACTATTTATTAAGTATACTCATAAAACATTTGTGGACAGTTTGACCACTGTAATCCATCTCAGTCACAAAACTTGCTCATTTGGAAACAATATCCATGTGGTCCATAGTAAATTATAGGAATAAAGAAGCACACACTCTATAAATGTATGACAAATGTGTTTGGCAGAGAGGATCCAAGACAACCTCTCTTCTTTGTTCATGTGTTAATGGGGTCTGCAAGAAGATAGGCTTCTGGGTGGGGCAGGGCTGGACGATCTCTTTGAGGAAAGTAGCAAAGAGAATGGCCATTGTATATCTAACCATGGAGAATTCAAAAGATAGTCAATGTAAGAGGGCAACAGACTGGTATTCATAACCAGGCAGCTACTTTATATGAAAAGCAGCTACACTCTACTGTATAATTGTTTCATAGGTAGAGTCATGTGGTCACAAAATTGGACACAACTTTTGCCTTATTGCTGATGCTTTATCCCTTTGTCATCTGGTTGTGCTAAAGGGACTGACAGAAGACCTAAAAACTGTTGAAGCAGAATAAGAAGAATGGTCCTCTGGTAGCTATAGCAGAGCATACTTGAAAACTCTTGTTTAGTCATGGAACATTTACATAGACTACTGAGGAATTTTTATATTTTTTTCAGAAGTTAAAATGGATTACAAATTTTAGTTTTCCTTTGAATTAATCCAAAATCTTGTTGGCTCAATGTAAAAAGAATGATTATTCATATTCCACATATATTAATTTATTCCAGAAGTTAATATGGCAGCAGTTATTTCTTGACCATCTCGATTCATAAACAGTCACATAAGAGACCTTTTAATATTTCAAACCTTAGGTCTTAGACTCTTACTTAGCTTATCTAAATTAACCCTTTCCTTTAAGACATTCTTGAAATTCAACTGACTCTTCTACCTTAAAATGGCCTCAGCAGTACTCCTACTTTTTTTTCTACCTCAAGTAAAATAGGCCAACTATTTCCTACATTCTTCTCTTTTTCACAATTCTCCATCAAAGTTGTCTATGAACAATCAATAGTCAAAAACTAATGTTCCTTTTTGTAAATCTGTTTTATGGTTATGATACTAGTGGCTGTCTTTACCAGTCATCATAAGTTATGTTTACCAGATAGTTAACCATAGTAAAAGATGGATTTCTACTGTTGGCCTCTCACAGCTGCTCTTTACAGTCCATTGCGCAACCATCCAACCAATAGCAAATGCTTTCAATTTTATTATAGCACCAATTCCTTTTGGTTTCATTGAGAAATATGCAAATTAACTGTTATCATAATCAACAGTTAAGTTTAATGGATTATCTCCTTTAAAAAAATCCTTCTTGTTCACATCATGTTCTGTGGCTTCATGCTCAGATGGGCTGCTTTATGTAATCACATAATGAAACTCCAAATGCAAATCATCTTATGATTCTGCTATCCCAAGAGTTCTCTTCTGTATTGTGTCATCCACATTTGTTTCGCTGATAAAGGCAGAGAACATGAACAGGAGAGACATTAACATACCTTTAATCCCAAACAATGTAGGCAATGCTAGTTGGTAGAAGAAAGCAGCCATGTTTTGAAAATGACTTCTAATTGAGAGGCAGACCAAGTGATAAGTCAAAGAAAGATTTGACAGAATGAGTCAGAGAGATAGGATATACTCAACTCCCCTGAGAACAGACAGAAAAGAGGAGTTATTTAAGAGTTTAGTTTGTCAGTGAGTGGGAACTTGAATCAGTTGGGAGTCAGTGTAGTGAGTGGATCTGAGTTCCTTTGTGAGTTCTTGCAGTTTAGTGCAGGTCAACAGAGGCAGATGAAGCCAGAGAATAAGGAAAGCCAGAAGATAAGACCATCGAAAGAGTTTAAAGCCAAGCAGAGCAATTCAATGAGAAGCTCAGAGAAACCAGATTGAATTGGTCAGCTTGGAGAGGAGTTGGAGTCAGAAGAGATGAGTTGAATCAGCCAGCCACAGATGACAATTTTACAGCCTCACCATAATATAAGAATTAGGACATGGCAGACTGGGAGCGCACAGCTTGCTCAGGCAGCACAGAGCTTAGGTTCCAGTTCTGAGGCCTCTGGCAGGAGCCCTCAGATCTCCGCTTCGGGATCTAGAACAGCCTGGGCTGCAATGCCACATCTCCAGGTCCTGGAAGACACAAGAGGGGCACCAGGAGGCCGGCTGGGAGGAGTCAGTGTGCACTGGTGAGTCCAGCAGGCCCTAGCAGGAGCCTTCAGGTGTCTGCTTCAGGATCTGAACAGCCTGGGCCACAGCACCCTGTCTCCAGGCAGTACAGGAGGTCAGTTGTGCACCAGAAGCCACCTGGGAAGAGGCAGCTTGCACTGGTGAGTCCAGCTTTGACAAGACCAACTAACACCAGTGAGAACTAGATGGCAAAAGGCAAACGCAGGAACATCACTAAGAGATATCAAGGCAATATGGCAGAATTTGAACCCAATTCTCCTTTACCAGCATGTCCTGGATACCCCATCACACCAGTAAAACAAGATTTGGATTTAAAATCACTGGTCATGATGCTGGTACAGGAACACATGAAGGATATACTTAAAGAAATTCAGGGGAAACTGGATCAAAAGTCAGAAGCCCCTACAAGGGAAACACAAAAATCATTGAAAGAAATCCAGGAGAATACAAAAGCCAATAAGGAGGAAATGCAAAAAACACTTAAAGAAATACAGGAGAACTTTGGTCAACAGGCTGAGGTCATGAAAGAGGAAACACAAAAAGCTCTTAAAGAATTACAGGAAAGCACAAACAAGCAAGTGAAGGAGCTAAGCAAAACCATCCAGGATCTAAAATCAGAAGTAGAAACAACTAAGAAAATTCAAAGGGAGACAACTTTGGAGATAGAAAACCTTGGGAAGAAATCAGAGGACATAGATGCAAATATCAACAACAGAATACAAGAGATAGAAGAAAGAATCTCAGATGCTGAAGATACCATATAATCCATGGACTCAACAGTTAAAGAAAATGCAAAATGCAAAAAGCTTGTAACCCAAAATATCCAGGAAATCCAGGACACAATGAGAAGACCAAACCTAAGGATTATAGGCATAGATGAGAGTGAAGATTTACAACTTAAAGGGCCAGCAAATATCTTCAATAAAATTATAGAAGAAAACTTCCCTAACCTAAAGAGAGAGATGCCCATGAATATACAAGAAGCCTACAGAACTCCAAACAGACTGGACCAGAACAGAAATACCTCCCATCACATAATAATCAAAACACCAAATGTACTAAACAAAGAAAGAATATTAAGGGCAGTAAGGGAAAAAAGGCCAAGTAACATATAAAGGAAGACCTATCAGAATCACAGCAGACTTTTCACATGTGACTATGAAAGCTAGAAGATCCTGGGCAGATCTCATGCAGACTCTAAGAGAACACAAATGCCAGCCAAAACTACTATACCCAGCAAAACTCTCAATCACCATAGATGGAGAAATTAAGATATTCCATGACAAAACCAAGTTTCCCCAATATCTATCCACAAACCCAGCCCTACAAAGGATAATAGGAGGAAAACACCAATACAAGGAGGGAAACAAGTGAGATAGTAACCTTCTCTCATTATACCCAAAAGAAGTTAACCAATCAATTTAAAAAATAACATCAAAAATGACAGGAAGTAACAATCACTATTCCTTAATATCTCTTAACATCAATGGACTCAATGCCCCAATAAAAAGACATAGACTAACTGACTGGGTACATAAACAGGACCCTACATTTTGCTGCTTACAGGAAACACACATCAGGGTCAAAGACAAACACTACCTTAGAGTAAAAGGCTGGAAGACAATTTTACAAGCAAATGGTCTCAGGAAACAAGCTGGAGTAGCCATTTGAATATCAGATAAAATTGACTTTCAACCCAAAGTGATCAAAAGAGACTCTGAGGGACAGTTCTTGCTGGTCAAAGGAAAAATACAACAAGAAGAACTCTCAATCCTGAACATCTATGCTCCAAATGCAAGGGCATCCTCATTCATAAAAGAAACTTTACTAAAGCTTAAAGCACACATTGCACCTAACACAATAATTGTGGGTGACTTCAACACTGCACTTTCCTCAGTGGACCGATCAGGAAAACAGAAACGGAACAGGGACACAATGAAACTAATTGAAGCTTTGGACCAATTAGATTTAACAGATATATATATAGAACATTCTATCCTAAAGCAAAAGAATATACCTTTTTCTCAGCACCTCATGGTACCTTCTCCAAAATCGACCATATAATTGGTCACAAGACAGACCTCAACAAATATAAGAAGATCGAACTAATCCCATGCCTCCTATCAGATCACTATGGAGTAAAAGTGGTCTTCAATAGCAACAAAAACAACAGAAAACCCACATACACGTGGAAACTGAACAATATTCTACTCCATGATACCTTGGTCAAGGAAGAAATAAAGAAAGAAATTAAAGACTTTTTAGAATTTAATGAAAATGAAGACACAACATACCCAAATCTATGGGACACAATGAAAGCAGTGCTAAGAGGAAAACTCATAGCCCTGAGTGCCTCCAAAAAGAAAATGGAGAGAGCATACACTAACAGCTTAATGACACACCTGAAAGCCCTGAAACAAAAAGAAGCTATTTCACCCAGGAGGAGTAGAAGGCAGGAAATCATCAAACTCAGGGCCGAAATCAATCAAGTAGAAACAAATAGAACCATACAAAGAAACAACAAAACCAGGAGCTGGTTCTTTGAGAAAATCAACAAGATAAATAAACCCTTAGCCAGACTAACCAAAGGGCACAGAGACAGTATCCAGACTAACAAACTTAGAAATGAAAAGGGAGATATAACAACAGAAACTGAGGAAATTCAAAAATTATGAGATCCTACTACAAAAGCCTATACTCAACACAACTGGAGAATCTGGAGGAAATGGACAGTTTCCTAGACAGATATCTGACACCAAAACTAAATCAGGATCAAATAGATCAACTAAACAGTCCCATAACACCAGAAGAAATAAAAAGGGTCATAGAAAGACTCCCAATCAAAAAAAGCACAGGACCAGATGGCTTCAGTGCAGAATTCTATCAGACCTTCATAGAAGACCTAACACCAATACTCTTCAAACTATTCCACAAAATAGAAACAGAAGGAACTCTACCCAACTCGTTCTATGAAGCCACAATTACGCTGATACCAAAACCACACAAAGATCCAACAAAGAAAGAGAACTTCAGGCCAATTTCTCTTATGAATATTGATGCGAAAATACTAAATAAAATTCTTGCCAACCAAATCCAAGAACACATCAAAACGATCATCCACCATGATCAAGTAGGCTTCATCCCAGGGATGCAGGGATGGTTCAATATAAGGAAATCCATCAATGCTATCCACTACATAAACAAACTCAAAGAAAAAAACCATATGATCATCTCATTAGATGCAGAAAAAGCATTTGACAAAATTCAGCATCCTTTCATGCTAAAAGTCTTGGATAGAACAGGAATTCAAGGCCCATAACTAAACATCGTTAAAGCAATATAGAGCAAACCAGTAGCCAACATCAAAGTAAACAGAGAGAAACTTGAAACAATCCCACTAAAATCAGGGACTAGACAAGACTGTCCTCTCTCTCCATATCTTTTCAATATAGTACTTGAAGTTCTAGCTATAACAATTAGACAACATAAGAAGTTCAAGGAGATACAATTTGGAAAGGAAGAAGTCAAATTATCACTATTTGCAGATGACATGATAGTCTACTTAAGTGACCCAAAAACCTCCCCCAAAGAACTCCTACAGCTAATAAACAACTTCAGCAAAGTGGCTGGTTATAAAATCAACGCAAGCAAGTCAGTTGCTTTCCTATACTCAAAGGATAAGCAGGCTGAGAAAGAAGTTAGGGAAATAACACCCTTCACAATAGCCACAAACAATATAAAGTATCTTGGTGTGACTCTAACAAAACAAGTGAAAGATCTATATGTCAAGAACTTCAGGTCTCTGAAGAAGGAAATCGAAGCAGACCTCAGAAAATGGAAAAATCTGCCATGCTCGTGGATCGGCAGGATTAATATAGTTAAAATGGCCATCTTGTCAAAAGCAATCTACAGATTTAATGCAATCCCCATCAAAATCCCAACTCAGTTCTTCACAGAGTTAGAAAAAGCAATTCTCAAATTCAACTGGAATAACAAAAATCCCAGGATAGCTAAAACTATTCTCAACAACAAAAGAAATTCTGGGGGAATCAGTATCCCTGACTTCAAGCAATACTACAGAGCAATAGTATTAAAAACTGCATGGTATTGGCACAGTGACAGACAAGTGGACCAATGGAATAGAATTGACAATCCAGAAATGAACCCACACACCTACGGTCACTTGATATTTCGACAAAGGAGCTGAAAACATTCAGTGGGAAAAAGATAGCCTTTTCAACAAATGGTTCTGGTTCAATTGGAGGTCAGCATGCAGAAGAATGCGAACTGATCCATTCTTATCTCCATGTACTAAACTTCACTCCAAGTGGATCAAGGACCTCCATGTAAAACCAGACACACTGAAACTAATAGAAAAGAAAGTGGGGAAGACCCTTGCGGACCTGGGCACGGGGGGGGGGGGGGGGAGGAGGGAAGTTCCTGAACAGATCACCAATAGCTTATGCTCTAAGATCAAGAATTGACAAATGGGACCTCATAAAATTACAAAGTTTCTGTAAGGCAAAGGACACTGTTAAAAGGACAAAAAGGCAACTATCAAATTGGGAAAGGATATTCACCAACCCTACATCTGATAAAGGGCTAATATCCAATATATACAATGAACTCAAGAAGTTAGACCGCAGGGAACCAAATAACCTTATTAAAAAATGGGGCACAGATCTAAACAAAGAATTTTCACCTGAAGAATTCGGATGGCCGAGAGGCACCTTAAGAAGTGCTCAACATCATTAGTCATGAGGGAAATGCAAATCAAAACAACCCTGAGATTTCACCTTACACCAGTCAGAATGGCTAAGGTCAAAGATTCAGGAGACAGCAGGTGTTGGCAAGGATGTGGAGAAAGAGGAACACTCCTCCACTGCTGGTGGGGCTGTAAGATGGTACAAACACTTTGGAAATCAGTCCGGTGGTTCCTTAGAAAACTGGACATGACACTTCTGGAGGACCCTGCTTTACCTCTCCTGGGCATATACCCAAAGGATTCCCCGGCATGCAATAAAGACACAAGCTCCATTATATTCATAGCAGCCTTATTTATAATAGCCAGAAGCTGGAAAGAACCCAGATGCCCCTCAAAGGAGGAATGGATACAGAAAATCTGGCATATTTACATAATGGAATACTACTCAGCAATTAGAAACAATGAATTCACAAAATTTTTAGGCAAATAGTTTGATCTGGAAAATACCATCCTAAGTGAGGTAACCCAGTCACAAAAGAATACACATGGAATGCAATCTCTGATAAGTGGATATTAATTTGCCCATAAGCCCTGAATACCCAAGGCACAAATTGTATAACAAATGACTCCCATGAAGAAGTATGAAGAAGGTCCTGCTCCTGGAAAGGATTGATCTAGCATTGGAGGGGAATATAAGGACAGAGAAAAAAAGGAGGGAGGTGATTGGAGAATGGATGGAGAGAAGTTTTATGGGATATATGGGGAGGAGGTGATCCGGGAAAGGGGAAATCATTTGGAATGTAAACAAAGAATATAGAAAATAAAAATACATACATACATTATATAAGAATTAGGACATATAAAAGGTGTAGAGAGAAAGGTAACATGAATTCTAGTTCCAGCTGGTGACTTCCTGCCACCCGCCTTTTGAGTGAGCAGCTGAAGTTTCTGCTTTAGTTGACCCTAGGATGCTGTACCACTAAGAAGACAAGCCTGCAGCTTCAGCATCAATGAAGTTTAAAGTGGCCAATGATGTTCTGTGGCATGACAGAAACATTTCTTTCTGTAGTGAAAAAGATGCTGAGGTTTCTTTTCATATAATCACATCCCTACTATAGAAAGAGTCTGTAGAGCTATAATAGGAGATTGGAAACCTAGACTAATTGGTTAGCATTTAGTGCCATAAATTAGCCAGGTGCTGTTTCATTTAGCTCTAGCAGCAGCCTTGTAAATTAGGTGCTTTTATTGTGTTCCATTTTGACAGGTGAGGAAAGTTTAAGCTCATAAAGCTTTAATTATCTTTTCTCTTGGACTACAGTAAGTCTCAAAGCTAATATGCAAACCGAGACATATCTGATTTCAGAATCCATGTTCTTTTTATTAGAAAAGTAGATAAATTGGAGGTAATACTAGAGATATGAAGGCATTTAGAAAATTATTTCAACTTTATGGCAGGAAGGAAGATATGTAACAGCTCATAATTATGAAGAAAACTGTAATAAATTTGGGAAATACTCTGAAAGTATAATAAATATGACCTGGTCATTCATGACATGTGTTAAAAGAAAGAACGAAAGATGTCTGCCTCTCTTGTCTTACGAGATATTGTAAAAGCATTTTTATGGAAATAATTAGTTTAGTCTTGGTTATTTTGATACAATTAGCTTGATTCATCTTGTGATATATACATAACAATAGAAAATATGATTTGAAAATGAGAATAAACCAAGTGGGATCTTTCGCATGGCCATTGCTAGAGAGTCCTACATGGCATCAGTTCCCTCCAAACTGCCCCTTCCCTTCATCCTTTACCAATAATGCAAATGGCTGCTGTAAACCCTTCTTTGACACCTCATAGAGAACCTGAGTTTCCTCCCATTGCTCCTCCCGTCAAGACTTTGCTTCTTATTATAGATTCCAGGTTATTTTACCTCCTTAATTTCTGAAAAGAGGAATCCTAAATCCCTTATCTTCAGATACTTACTATGAGTCCTACCTATTCCTGCCATCTGGTGATACACCTATTAGCCTTTGCTCTATATTTCTGTATAATAATCAACCCTTAAACTCAGTTTATAAAACCATTCATTCATTTTTCAGGCACATGTCTGTCTGTAGGTTGCCAATAGCTTGACGAGGTTGAGGTAAGTGGACCTATGCTTAGGTTCAGGCTGCTGATCACTCTCAGGTCAGTTTTAATGGTCTTTACATTTAATGATCCAGATGAATGAGCAGCTATAATATTTACATAAAGTTCTTATGAAAAATGTCAAGCAGGAACCCAGGATATCAACCAAAAAATTGTAGCATCCTTTAAAACACTGATCCAGAACCATCATGTTTTCATTTATCTTCATATTCTATCAACCAAAGTGAAGAGCAACATTTGTGAAAGAGGTCACATTATTTGTGATAGCTATTCTTAGTTTTCAACTTGACTATATCTAGAATTAACTGAAACCCAAGTAGCTGGGTACTAAAAGGAATACTTTCTCTTAATTAAATCATTTGAAGTGGGAAGATTGACTTTTAATCCAGATCATTTGAGAAGGGAAGATCTACCTTTAATCAGGACCATACCTTCTCTGAGAAGCGTTTATAAAGGACATGGAAGAAGGAGGCTTGTTCTTCAACTGCTTGCTCTTTCCCTCACTAGCAAGTGCACTTTGCTGGCCTTAGAGACTGCTTCTTCAGGATTCTGAGCTATACTGAAGACCAGATGAGACATCCAGCTTTGTGGATTGAACAACTGGATTTTTGTATCTCCTGATAGAGGATAGGCATTTGTGTACTAGTTGAACCATAGCCTGTAAGCCATTCTAGTAAGTTCCCTTCCATACATAGATAGAGATGTAGATTTATTCTATAAGTTCTGTTTCTCTAGAGAACCCTGACTAATACACTACTCTCTATAAGGTCTTTCCCTCATGGCTCTCTAAACCACATTCCCAGGTTCATTTTTGACATGTATAAAGGGTATTGAAATAACCATTTGAATGATCATATCAGCAGTCTGACCACCCAGTTGCTCAAATTGCTAATGTTTCATTCCCATGACCAATCTCTCATTTTGACAGAAAATAGCATTTTTAAGCTTCACATTCACTGATAACCTGTTATCTTATACATTTTCCCCAATATCTTTTCATCATCCCTAGTACTACTTTCAATGACCCAATGTGGCCCAACGATGTCTGCATTTTAATTCCTGATATATTACATGACAACAGGAACTGAAGGTATAAATGAAGGTATTAAATTACTAATCAGTTCATCTTAAAAACATGTCAATTGGAGTGGAGTTGTGTTTCCGGTACAGAACACACCCACCATGCATGTGGCTTTGAACTCTAACCCAGGATGTCAATGGGAAGATAAAGTAATTTGAAGTAAATGTAATGTCCTGGCTTATCTGAATGGGTGCAATCATGCCTAACTGTGAAAGAAGGGAACAAAAGTGTCAGAAGAAGAGAGACAATGTCTTGATCAAAATTTAGATGAATACTTCTTTTTTTGAAAATGAGAGAGCCCATTAGCCATGGAATGAGGGCAGCCTCTCAAAGATAGAAAATGGAAGAAAAAAAAAAAGGACTGGGGAGACAGCTCAGTCAGTAAAGTGCTTGCTGTCCAAGAGTGAGGACTTGATTTTGATCTCTAGCAAAAGAGACAACTAATCCCAGCACTGGAAGAGTGTAGACTGACACAATCCTGGGACTTGCTGGCCATCCAGTCAAGCCAAATCAATGATATCCAGTTTTATTAAGAAACCTTTATAAAAATAGAAGGTGTTAAGAGACTGAGGAAAACACTCAACATTAATTTATGGTCTCACATGTGTATAAACATGGCCAAATATTGATGCCAGTACACACATGAACATGGATACACTGACATACAAACACATACACACACATACATGCACATGCACACATACACACACATACATGCACACACACGCACATGAACACACACACACACACACACACACACACACAGCAGTAGAGTAGATTTTACTTTAGAGCTTCCAGAAGAAGTTCGATCATACCACCAACTTGATTTTAGTCCAATGAGATACATTTCATATTGATGATACATGATATAATAAATTATACTTTTTATTGTTATAAACCAGTAAATTTCTATGGTAGCAATAAAAAAGAGCCAGAATACTGCCACTTTATTCCAGGTCGTTTGCCACTGACCTAGAGATCCCCCGTCAGACCTCACCTCTGGAATGTTCCACAACCTTGCAATGGCAAGGCTGCAATGCGTGGGAGATTCATGACCCAAACTCTAGGATATTTCCTTTCTAAATTTTTTGAGCTTTCATCCTTTTTGGATTTAAAAACACTCATACACTATATTTTGATCTGTTTTCCCTCCCCCAACTCCTCCCTGATACTTGTCTCCTTACCCATCAAACTCTATGTTCTCTCTCCCTTTCAAACAAAAACTAAACAGAAGAGACAAAAGCAAACAAAACAAAGCAACCCCCGGATGGGGGAAAAACAACAATAAAACACAAAAACTCTAGTACATCTTTTCCCCATTAATTAATTAATTAACATTACATCCCTATTATAACCACTCCCCATCTCCCTCCTCACCCCCCCCCCCCCGCTCTGGTCTCCTCCTCACACAACACCTTCTCCCACCCTCTCCCCTTCTCTAAGAAGGAAGATGCACTCCCACCCTGGGTTCCAACCCACTCTGACACATCAAGTCACTGTAGAACTAGGTACAACCTCTCCTGCTGAGGTCAGACAAGGCAGCCCAGTTAGAACAGAATCCACAGGCAGGCAAGAGTCAAGGTCAGCCAGCGTCACTCACCCACACCACCCACCTCTCCAGCTGCATTGAACACACACTGGTCCTTATTAACTCTACAGTTCATATCTCAGCAGTGGCTCCACTCTCAAGCCAAAGACTTTAATGGGAATTTTGACCCTTCTCTGTCTCTAATCATTACCCTCTATTAGTTCTGTTTTCAAGATATGTTCAGAATCTGACTAACCCTGTCATAGCAACTGATGTTTCCCAGGTACTTATGCTTGGATATGGTGATGACACCATAATTTGCCTTCTCACTGCTATCAACTAGGTTTGTATCCCAGTGGTAAAAGTCAAGGTCCACACACTGCCTCATCTTACTTCTCTCAAGCCAAGCTTAACTCATGCTATACCTTAGAAAAAATGTCATCAACCTTCTTTACTTCTAATGAGTAAAACCCCATTACTGTATGATTGTTAGCATAATAAGATATTTCCCTATCTACTCTACTGATGATAGTGGTTCTCTCTCCACTATTGCCTCCCCAGAATTTCTGTGGCCTCATGCTCATCAGAGCATATTATTTATATATCTTACTTGTGCTCTATAACAAATAAATTTATCTATCTTGTTGACTACTATATTCTCTTTTCTTTATTTACCTAAAACATAAATTATACCATTTCTCTCCTTTCTTGCACACATGCTTGTGCATCACACGGGCCAGAAGAGAGGGCTAGATCTCATGGAACTGGATTTACAGGTGGGTATGTGCCACCAGGTGGGTGCAAGTTCTCCATTAGAGAAGCAAGTGCCCTTAATCACTGGGCTATTTTGCCATCTCCTCAATCCTTATCAATATTTCCATCTCCTCACTCCTTCTTATCAATATCAAAATGCTTAATGCATTTAGTTTAATTGTAATTGACTATTTCTTGCAGAATATTAGTAAACTAACTTGGAGTAAGAAACACTTGATTTTAGTGTTCCTTTGTTTTTGTGTTCCTTCCCACAGGAAATACCCTGGCTATTTGGATATACCCATAAACTGAATTTGTCCATGCATTGAACCTTCATGACATGAAAAGCAAAATCATCAAGTGAAAAAGTCACATTCTTACTTTTCTCATACCACTTTCTTCCTATGGAGACATTAATTCTTTGTTCTACACTTTCAATCTCCAGGTTTGTACTTATATTTGCTGCCATACACTTTGGAATTCCAAAAGCTTGACTTCTGGTCCCATGACAGTATAGTCCAACTGCAAAATACCAATTACTGGAAACAGCATGCTCTGCTCTCTGTTCATATGCAACAGCCTGCCTGGGCCAGTCTTTCTCTTGCCTTTTCCATTTGCCTAACATTTGTCCTCTTTTACTAGCCAACGTGCATAAAATTTATTGCTTAGAAATTACCAAATGATATTTATATTATATTATATTATATCAAAAACAATTAACCAATAGTTTCACATTTAAAGTTTTTTTGTTTGGTTGGTTTGTACAAAACAAATTATACAAGTCACTTTGGGGACAGTTGTCAAAGCTTGAGAATAGTCTGAGTACTCATTGATCAAAAGGGATGATAGCTTTCAGATGTAGCAATGTTATGTTCTGGGTATGTGTTCTCATTTGTGTGAAGATGCACACTAGAAGTACTTTGAAATGAGATGTAATGTTGGTAATTTATTTCACAATAGTTGAGCAAATAAAAAGGATGTAATAAAATAAAATATAAAGCTGTCAGTTCTCAGAACAGAATTCATCTTTTTAATAAACTCCTCTATTGGCACATATTATTTTAGTAATAAAGTAGTCACTACTAAATAACAGGTGCTGATTATGGGCCAGGCACTCTACTAAGTATCTCATCTGTATTAGATCACTTAACTACATGATAAAATTACTGGCTAAATTAAAACTGTTAAAGGATTTCAGGAAAAATAAACCATGCATTTAGTTTTTACATGTGGTAAGCCACTATTCAATGTGAGTGTTCAAAAGGCACAAAGAAACAAAATGTATATGTGAATGAAAATTAAAATAACGGAGATCAATAAAGAAAATTTAGCTGCTGAGAACTAAAGAAGATCTGTGTTGATTCCACATGTAATTCAAGGTCTTAAACTGGGAAACACTTAAAAATATTTAAAAATAAACAAATTTGAAAGTACTTTTATTAGTCACCTCACTAATTTGACACTTATCATGACAAAATATTAAAACCATATTTTAAGCGAAGTCAACATAAAAAGGCTACATACTATATGGTCCAAATTATTTCACATTTTGGAAAAGACAAAACTTTACAAAGAAACAAAAGACACGAGTTACAGAAGTCACAGCTGTTGAAAATTTTCTAAGTTGTACAGTAAAACTGTTCTAAGACCACATTCATGGAATAGTTTCCATTAGCTCTATATGACACAGAGAAAAAGAAAAGAAAAAAATCTTGCATCAGAAATACTCAATATTTTTATTAAGGTATCTATAGTTTGAGCACACTTTTGTGTAAGGCTCCATTCCTTCTTGCATGACTCTCTCCTACAATAAAACTTCAGTGCCACAGTAGAAATCTCTCAGCGTGAAGTCATACTGACATACTTTCAAGTAAGGTTCTTGTATTCCTATAGGATTCATTTAGAGTTATAGATTCGGTGAGTTTCAGGAGTGTATGACAAACTGTAGTTGGTTCATTGACCTGAAACTGCATCAAGTTCAGCTCATCTTCTCTTTTAACCAACTGCCAAGCACTGATTGCTTTACTCTCTCTGAAGTGTCATCTTTTTTAAAAATGTGAAATAATTTGGATCATATAGTATGTAGATTTTTCATGTTGACTCCACTTAAAATATGGTTTTAATATTTTGTCAGAATAAGTGCCCAATTTTAATAGAATCCTTAATTTTAGTGCCAGATTTGATATATTATGTTTAGTAAATCTTGGCTAGTTTAAGGAGGTATATTTCAGACATTCAGAGTAAAGGTATATTTCATTTATTCAGAATAAAGTTATCTTTAGTAGATTGAGGATCACTAGACATCTTAACAGAAAACATATGATAGATGCTTCTTTTTAGAAAGAAGTGCATTACAATCTGTCAACTAAAATAAAACAAATTATATATATTACATATATGATATATATATATATATAATATACTTCCATGACACAAGTAAAAGACAGATTTAAAAATATTAATACATAGGTATAACCAAATTAGAGACAAAAATCTACATGTGCTTTGATTTGATAGTTAAGAATTTTACAAATAAATCACACTCATACACTACAGTTTTGAAGTATGCATGTTCTTAATGTCAGTAGAGACAGATACAGACTGAGACTGATTATATTTATCTGAGCAACCCTTGAAGACATCAGCATGCACCCTTAATTACATCATGAGTCTTCATCACATCATTCAGGTTTTTTTTTGAAGACATCAGATTATCATCTCAGTTAAATCCAAGGCCAGATTCCTTTGTGAATACTTTTTATTTACTGAAATGTTTGTAATAACTGAACAGATAAAAGAAATCTTCCAGTAAAAGCCTTTTAAAACCACAGATCTGGTTGAGTGAATGACTAATATAATCTGGATGTAGTATTCTACAACTATTATCCATCGTGGCCAACTTCTTGGAAGATATGGAGACACTAAGATCAGAGCCATACATTAAGAAAAAACCCTGAGTACAGATGCTTTTACCGTGGCCTTTGCCTTCAGTAGGCAGATTTATGCATAATAGGCTAGCACACTTTTATAAAAGTTAGAATTCTGAAAAGGAGGTGAACCTAACTAGAGAGCTGCACATTTTTGTTATTCAATGAGTCATAGGTAAGACTGACATTATCATCAGGTATCAAGTCCCAGTGTACTCTCCTATGGTAACCACTGAACAACCGAGCCCTACAGTCCTTCGCTGTGATGTGTGTCTGCAACTTTACTACAGGAAAATGAGTTCTACATGGCCCAAGATGAGCCTGCACATTCTACGCCCTACATGCCAAGTGTCAATGGAATAAAAGTTGTGCTTGATAGAATAACTTTCATTTTAGAATATTTTATTTGCATCCTTTCCTTCTGTGAGAAATTGCATGGTTGGGACTATTTTATATTAAGTCCCTTATTAAATCCTGGTGATAAATGTAATTTGTCTTTTCTATAAGAAGATGATACCTTTCAACTGTTACTTGTAGAGGAATGAATATTCATCTTGAGATATAAAATATTTATGGAATGAGTTGAAATGAGGAAAGAGAGGGACCAGAATACATTCTCGCCTTCCTTCCTTTGGAAGGCATTAGCTCATGCATTAATAGCCCATTCCTACTAGCTTTGATCATCCTACTCATATTACACTGTAAATCTTTGGATATTACCAACCAATCAATGATACCCAGTGTGATGTAATCCTTAATAATCTCTGACCATGAATTTAAAGTCTGAGAATACATCAGTGAATCAAAGAACCAGGCTTTGATTACTGTGGACCGTCTAGCACTAAAGTGGTACTAAAGAAAACTGTGGCCAAGTCTGCAACAAAAGTGCACGATTCTGCATGCTGTCCTAAAATTTATCTGTATGGCATAACAGATCATCATACCAAATGAGAAAATAACACACTGAAATACAAAATGTTAATGGATGATTTTGGTTGAACCAATTACCTTACATATGTAAAAGTGTGATTGCAAGATGGCTCAGCAGGTATAGGCACAAGTCACTGAGCCTGTCAAAGAGGTCACATGGGAGCAGGAGCTGAATTGATTCTACACGTGCATTTTGAGACACACGTGTAGGCAGACACAGAACGGATCCAAGCAAAGAGTATCTTTAATAGGATGGGCTACATTTAGATTTAACTGGATAGCAGAATACTGTTTATGGCAAATCAGTTATGAAAAGTCTTAAATAGTCATGCAAGAAAGAAATCACAGCATGTCTAACTTCCAGTTAATTACATGCTATTCAGATCAGCCTGATTATTCTAACTCAGCTTCTAGGAGCCTATCAAAAGAGTACCAGGAATCTGGATATACTGGTACATTATATCAAAAAAAAATTAAAACCACAGATGTGAGCCTCAACAGATTACTGAACAGCTTGCCATTTTGTCTACATTTCTTTTCAAGTATTACTATCAAATTTGAGGATTTTTATAGCAAAATTACAAACATGCATAATTTTCCAGTGATTAGACCTTAAGGGACTGCTTTCAATTGATATTTTTTTCCATTAGCTTTCTACTCTAGTTAAAAATTTCTTGAGTACCTGGTCTTGTGAAGATCAGATACTAAATTAGAAATTACCAATTTCCTACTACATTACACTTATAATTATAAATGTGTTGATTAATATAAACCACAAAATCTTGAAAAACTAATCACACAGTTATAAGGAATTTTAATTTATTTCTATGATTTCTAAAATATATGACCTACATACTTGATGTAAAAAATTGTATCTTATATAAAATATATTTCAAGGAGAATTTTGAAAGGTTTTTGACTTTTTATAGAGGTAAAGGGAGACAGATCTTCAAGCTCTTACAGAACTTTTAAATTATAGTTCCTCTCAAATATTGCTGGAGACTCTTAGGGTTTGAGACGCATGAACCTTCACTCGCTTTCTTCAGCTCTATATGCTGAGTCCCAGGCAGTGAACAAACACACAACTTACAGTCATCTGTGAAACCATTCAATGTCCTCCATCTGTTTTTATCTTTAGAAATTCAGAATTCAGATTTTTGTTTTCCAAATTTATGTACAATACACCTGCTAACTAGTTCACAGTCATGATTCAAAAACTATAGATTGATCAATGAATACTTGAATAAGTCATTGAAGATATGCAGTTAATCTGTTAACTATTCCCAGTGTATACAAGCCTATCTTTTACTCTCCACTGTCATAAATTCTTATTTTTCACTAATTTTTTTTACAAAATATGCATTTTCTTAAAGTTTTCACATTATTGTTTAAATATAATCAATAGAATTCATTATCATTGATTACAAAGGAAAAGAAAAAAGAAAAATCTTGAATTTCACAAACCTAAAGCACTATTTGAAAGGGAAAAAGCAAAATAATAAAAAAAAAACCTAACAATTTTTGTCCATTTTTTGTACAAGAAAACAAAACATGAAAGAGTTTAGCTAAGGGTATCTCTCTCCCTTGCATTTATGTTTTATTAATTATCTTTGAACAGAAATTAATCTGGCATTGGTAAACACAGTCTTTATAGACATCCAACATGAGTTAGGTCTGTGCTCTGCAGTTAAAATCTTTCACCAAATGGGCAATGAACAATGGGGCTTACTGAGAGAGAGAGAGAGAGAGAGAGAGAGAGAGAGAGAGAGAGAGAGAGAGAGAGAGAGCACTTGCTTTACATTAGTAATTTAGTTCAGTACCCACATAAAAAGTTGAGTGTGAGTTCACAAGTGGCAGTAACCTGGAGATAAGAGGATTTTAGGTGGCTGGCTAACAACTTAGCTATAGGGTCAGTGAGAAACTTTGTCTCGAGGAAATAAGCGGATATCTGGTACACCAGGATATTCAACTGGCCTCTGTGGGTATATGAGCATATGCTTCACACAAAATCCTTCCCCCTATGAGTACAACACACACACACACACACACACACACACACACACACAAACCAGTCCTCCTTTCAACATGATTCTTTTTCTTTCTTTTCTTTTTTTCTTTTTGGTTTTTCCAGACATAGTTTCTCTATCTAGCCCTAGCTGTCCTGGAACTCACTCTGTATGCCAGGCTGGCCGTGAACTCAGATCTACCTGCCTCTGCCTACCAAGTGCTGGGATTAAAGGCATGCACCACCACTGCCCGGCTTCAACATGATTTTTGAACTGTTGTTAAAGCTGCATTTGAAAAGGAATCCATTCAGCCATGCTGACATTATCAACATTCTATTAAAAATTATTGACTTCTGTTTTGATTGTCCAGGGCATTCATGACTGGAGAGGAAAATATTCATTTGCATGTGTTGTTATTTACCACACCAATATTTATTGACCTCCTTTTAAATTATTAAAACAGACAAAATATGCATCATTAGAAGTTTTCTTGGGAATACTGTGATGTGTTTGTATTTCTTTAAATGGAATGAACATGGCTTAATTGGCATCTACATTTGATATCAGTTCTGTATAACTAAAACATTGCTGGCATCCTTACCTGACAAGAAAAGAACTTGGCATTTCACCAAGCAAATGTAATGCATTGTAAGCACCTTGATATAACCTAGTAATACCATTGTCTTATCCTGGCTGATATAGCTTTGTGATGCTCCCCTTTTGGCAGCTCAGAGCCCAGTTGGTTAAAAATGAATGTATTTTAAGTGATTTGAAAAGGACACAATCTCTTTGAATACCCTTCAAAACTGCTTACAGGGAGGTCAGTACCATCCGTGTCTAGGTTAGTGAGCAAGTGAGGATGATTAATTTTTAAAAGGATAATAATTTAATTTTAAAAGACACACATTTACTCACCTCATGTGCAACAACCTGTGTGTTGATTTTGGCTGTGGTTGGCAGGAAGCTACACAATGATTTGTAAAGCTGCAAATGGAGGTATATAGGATATCATAATATATTTATTAAGGACTAATGCAAACCACATTTGAGTTATAGGAAGGAAAATGTTTCCCCCAGTGCTTAGACTTTACCGAACACAAAGAATTCGAATGAGATTGTTTAGTGAAGAAGAATTTCCATGCCTACCAATGCAATCAAATAAATCACTACCTATATTCTGTGAATGTTTTCAAACAGACAGTGTTTAATGACATGGACTGTATTTATAACTGAGTTTATATTCATGTCATTTTTTTGTTTTACTTTTCAAATGTGTACCTCATATTAAGACCGTGAATGCTGAATATACAGTCAACATAAAATACTGGGTACCAAGGTTTGCTTGTCCTTGAATTGTTCTGCTATTTCAGGGCACTAGCGGTTGTTCCTCCTAATTGTTGGATTGTGCGTGTCCATAAACAGCGCAGAGTTACCCTGCGAAAGAGCGCCTCTGAAACAGTCTTGGCTCCGTTACAGTAAAAAGGGCAGGCAGACCAGGTAGTTTTTGTCTGCTCAGAAAGTGAAAGGATTGAGTCGGCTAGAGCCAGACTGACTCCATGACAGGCTGCAAACTGACAGTTTGGGAGACTAGGCCTATGTTTTGGTTTCCTAAAACTGGAAAAAATCCAAAACAAGTCAATTCTAGAAAAAAAAAAAAAAAACAAAAAACAAAAACAAAAAACACTCCTCACGGGCAGCCAATCAGGAGCTGTGCAAGAGGCCCCACAACCTAACCTGAGCCAAGTTTAGTTAATCATCAAAAATCCTCCAAATCTCCCAGAGCCTTAACCAATCACAAAGGTATACTCCCTGGAAACAGAGCCAACCAGTCAAAAGAAAGAAAGGTAAAAGTCACTCATTCCTTACCCTAACAAGGCTTTACCTTGACCCTGCAAAGTCCACACCTCTGTTTTCCATCTCAATTTACAGTAGACCCAGGTTTTCTGCAGAATAAACACACTTTGCTGTTGCATACTGTTTGAGTCTGGGGTGTCATTCTTCACAAATTATGGATCCTTACAAAAATATAATTACTGCAGTGGAGTTTATCTAGTACAAAGAAAATATTTTTATCCCAAGAGAGTACAGCATTTTACATCATCACATACCCTCGGTTGTCTGTCAGTGTGCGGGTTAAACTTAACATAGCAAAGTGGAAATTAAACATTTAATTTAATCAACACAGCCGCATTCATGTTGGTAAATGACACTATGAAATATTGTGTTTGTACTTAAACACCTAAAGTAATTAAATTAACTGGATAATTATTAGAAAATTCAGTTCAACTTATAATGTCCACATAACTTTTATACACAGCTGTGACCTCCTTCATCTCCTGCCAGATCCTTCATAGAATTTTATTCCAAAGAGTAAATAGGAGGATGATAGAAAAATAAAATAGATTGGCCTTTATGTAGTCAGAATTGCTTTCTGAAAATAATTTTGAGATTAAACAATGTTTGGCAAACACTCGTGATTTCTGTTAGCATTTGCACCTTTGAAGACAGACTCTGGCAATCCCAAGCATAATATTTTTGGACTGAAATGTATTCATAGTACTAAATGAATAAATTTGCTAAAAATAAAGATAGTTATTTTTTTTCAGGATGTTAATATTCAAAGATTTTTCTTATTTTATTTTTCTGGTTAAGTGGTTTTATGCTAAACGTACCTTAAATAGGGAATAAAACCAAGATAATTTTCTGCAATTAATTGTGTGGAAATGGTTTGTTGGAAATTTCAAATAAGAAAATGTGGATACTGGCTTATTTGTGTAAGTTGGAAAATATTATTCAGGATGACTCAATAAAATCAAGTTTGCTTGAAAGAGCATAGCAGAACAAAGCTTATTCCTAGATTCTTATACCTAGATTTGAAGCATAGTCATACAACCTAAGCAGCAGGATAGAAAGATTTTTTTTTTTAAAGAACAAGTTATTTAAAATTTGTTCTAAAAAGTTTCTCAGATAAACTGCCAACATGCTTTGTAAATGCTACTTTTGCTCTTTTTCTATTCTCAATTTATCCTTAACCATTTTGAAGGTATTTTTGATGAAGAACGTAAGTTTATTATTTCCTTGTTAGGGACTGCACTTCTCAAAGCTTTGGAAAATGTGTGTAACTAAATCTGCGCTTCGCCACTAGATGTCACCAAAGGCTTGTTTACCGAAATAGACAAGAGGCTCCTATCAGAAAAAAACATTTCCTCTATTTTTCAATGTAATCAAGAAGGGACAGTCTTAGTAAAATATTCTTAATAATGTGCGACTCCTTGATGTTTCACTAGTATGTTTTTATGTGAAACAGTCTTTAAATAATGCAAAATAATTCAAATATTTACTATAGAGAAGTCATTATCACTTTAGAATTCTTGAGATATAGGTGACAAATGTTATAGCCTTCAGAATTATTTTATAATCAATGTATACTTACAGAATATCTGTACATATACATCATTACATATACATATAAATATAATCATATACACATACACATATACATGCTTAGCTTCTTTCACCCACAAGGCAGTTCACTGATGTAGGTAATTATAACACTATTTACAGCTGGACCTGTTCACATCGTAATGAGTATCACTAGGAGTTGCAAAAAGCAGAAGTCTAATTTCACATTTAATTGATTTAAATTATGAAGGAATAAAGTTTAATTATATTTACTTCCATAAAATAATAATGGTATAATTTGCAGCATAAAGTTCTATGGTGGAATTCCCTTTAAGAGGAAATTCCACGCAGCATGCATGGATAATTTTATTTGAAAAATTCAGTGAGTCCCTCTCTTTGATTAGTATGATTATGAGGGAATTCACCTGAAGAGACATACTTTCAACTGAAGAAATCAGAGAAGGAACATTTATGATAAAATTAAAATAATGAATATGTTCTCTTTGGTGTCGTTTTTAATCCTCATAATGTTCTGTCTCATATTTCAGTTATTAAATATTTTCCTTTAGTGTGCTATATGGTGTCTGTTCTCAAGGTGTTTTTTTCTTTTCTGCATATATTTGATCTTCTCTAAATACTCACTGATCATACCTTAATCTTTAGGACCAGAATTATTTCTCCTTATAGTTTTCGCAACTTAAAAGTAATGTTTTGGTTTTGGAGAGTATATTTTCTATGACTAGATACAATATTTGAAATCATATATTCAATCACAAACTCAACAGGTTCAAGTAAAAGAAAAGAAGTTGCATACTTCCATATTGCCATATATAATGTCTACTTAAAATTATGATATTTCTGGCATGATGATCTTGGCTATAGTATTTATATGTGTCATTAATCAAATTCATTAGTGTCATTAATCAAAGAGGAATAGCATAGCATGTTTAATCTTTACACATTTTCAGGTATAGTTTCAGACACATAGGTGTGACTTGTATGTATTATGTATTTGTTGAAGACAATGATACATGTTTAAATGATACATGAGGATTTCTATACTAATACCCAGTGTGATAAATTTAGAAGGCACATATAATATTAACAACTATAATATGTTGGCATTGTGTCCTAGTTTGCTGTAATAAAACCATGACCACAGTCAAGTTGGGAAGAAAGGGGTTTATTTCATCTTGCAGACTACACTCTATCATGAAGGGAATTCAGGGAAACAACTGAAGGTAGAGACTTGGAGACAGGAACTGAAGCAGAGTTCATGGAAGCATGCTGTTTATTAGCGTGTGCTCTATAGCTTGCTCAGTTTGTTTTTGCAAACAACCCAGAGTTATCTGCCCAGGGGTGACACCAAGGACCATGGGCAGGACCCTTCCACATAGAGGTCATCTTGATGGAGGCATTTTTTTTTTTCAATTGAGATTGATTCCCAGATGACCCTGGCTTGTGTCATGTTCAGAAAAAAAGCTAATCAGCACATATTTCTGTCACATTTACAAGGAGTCAGAGATTATTATCAACAATTTATGCATGGAGGAAATTATTGAAATTGTCAGAGTAGACTAACACAAGGACACAGAGAGACCAACTTAATATTAAGTATTCCTTAAATTAGTATTTCTTATTCCTTAAAGCCAAGGATTTTGTACTACTTAGGTCCCTGGTTGCCAGATTTGAAGTTTGAAGGTTGTTCACATTAAGGAAGGCTTCATTTAATTAGATCCAGTGTTCTTAACAAATGTAACAAGGGATTAACATTTATTCTCGCTCTGCTCCTCCCTGTTCCAGAGACAGCTGCATTTTCTTGTGCAGTGCCAGCCTTGTCCTGTAGACAAAACGTTGAAGGTCAATGTGAACAGATTTGGCCGTATTGGGCACCTGGTTGCCAGGGATGCCTTCTGTTCTGCATCTGGCAAAGTAGAAATCGTTGCTATCAATGACCCCTTCATTGACCTCAACTACATGGTCTGCACGTTCCAGTATGGCTCTGCCTACAGCAAATTCAATGACACAGTCAAGGCTGAGAATGGGAAACTTGTCATCAATGGGAAGTCCATCACCATCTTCCAGGAGCGAGATCCTGCTAACATCAAATGCGGTGATGCTGGTGCTGAGTATGTCGAGGAGTCTACTGGCATCTTCACCACCATGGAGAAGGCCAGGGCCCATGTGAAGGGTGGGCCAAAAGGGTCATCATCTCTGCCCCTTCTGCTGATGCTCCCATGTTTGTGATGGGTGTGAACCACAAGAAATATGACAACTCACTCAAAATTGTCAACAATGCATCCTGTACCACCAACTGCTTAGCTCCTCTGGCCAAGGTCATCCATGACAACTTTGGCATCATTGAAGGACTCATGACCACCGACCATGCTATCACTGACACTCAGAAGACTGTGGATAGCCCCACTGGGAGGCTGTGGTGTGATGGCCATGGGGCTGCCCAGAACATCACCCCTGCATCTACTGGTGCTGCCAAAGCTGTGGGCAAGGTCATCCCAGAGCTGAATGGGAAGCTCACTGGCATGGCCTTCGTTGATCCTACCCTCAGCACTGTATCCATTGTGGATCTGATATACCGTCTGGAGAAACCCACCAAGTATGATGACGTCAAGAAGGTGATGAAGCAGGCATCCAAGGGCCCACTAAAGGGCATCCTGGGCTATACTGAGGACCAAGTTGTCTCCTGCAACTTCAACAGCAGCTTCCACTCTTCCACCTTTGATGCTGGGGCTGGCATAGCTCTCAATGACAACTTTTTAAAGCTCACTTCCTGGTATGACAATGAATACAGCTACAGCAACAGGGTGGTGGACCTCATGGCCTACATGGCCTACATGGCCTCCAAGGAGTAAGAAACTATGGACCGCCCACCCAAGAAAGAGAGCAAGAGAGAGACTCTCTGTTGCTGAGGAGTCCCTTTCCCAACTTGGCCCCCAACACTAAGCATCTCCCTCACAGTTTCTATCCTAGACCCCCATAGTAACAGCAGGGGCCTAGGGATCCCTACTCTACTGAATACCATAAATACAGTTCTGCTGCACCAAAAAAAAAAAAAAAATTCTCATCCTTCATTGGGAATGGTCCATTCCAAACATTTGTTGTTTCATTTTTTTTTTTTTTTTTTAAGTAAGGAGCACATGTCATGCACGGGCCTGGTAACTGGGAACTCAACATTTAAGTGTTCTGCTCTCAAGATCATTATATTCTCAGCAGGAGAACAGGGTATAAAACAAATGGTATACACTTACTGATAAGTAGATATTAACCCAGAAACTCGGGATACCCAAGAAACAATTCACATATCAAATGATGGACAAGAAGAAGGAAGGAGAGGCCCCTTGTCCTGGAAAGGCTCAGTGCAGCAGTGTAGGAGAATGTCAGGACAGGGAAGTGGGAAGGTGTTGATTGGGGAACAGGGGAAGGGAAGAGGACTTATGGGAATTTCGGGGAGGGGATATCCAGGAAAGGAGAAATCATTTGAAATGTAAATAAAGAATATATTTAATTAAACAGAAAAGAAAAAATGAAAAAGAAATGCACAAGAATACTTGAGGGTTAGCAATTAAGTGATAAGAAGAAATTAAGAAAGATCACGTGGATAACCTGTTAGAAAGGCTGGTTAAAATTGAGTGATCAGGAAAGATCTCATTGGGCAGGAATCACAGACATTCACAAGATTTGAAAGTTATTCCAACTGGAGGGAAGAGCAGTGCAAGGGTTCCTACTATGGAGATAATTTATTTCATCAGTGAAACTAGAGAGTGAGTATGTATGTGAGAGAGAGAGAGAGAGAGAGAGAGAGAGAGAGAGAGAGAGAGAGATCCAATAAGAATAAATGATTACATTAGTTGTAGCAGCTTGTAAGAATAGCATTGTACAGATCTTTTACCTACTTGAGTTCTTGCATTCTGTCACTCCTACAAGTTGTCTGAGCTTTAGAAGGAATGAATACACTTCTCAGTTAGAGATGAGTAAGTAATCCTCTCAGAACCTTGTATAGCCATTGCAGTGTACTGGAGAGAACTCTCTGGCTAAAGCTAAGAATGACACAAGGTTGATCCCATGAACAGCTATCTAGATATAAGCTGGAAAAGACTAAGAACCCACCCATCACCGATGAACCATTTGCTGCTGATAGATCTTTAATCTTGGACCCACTGTTGACTCCATCAGACTCTAGCTGGTAATCCCAATCCAATGGCCACACAAGTGGCCCTGTATAAGCTACATAAGTCACTAAATAAAACTAAAAGTCATTAATCTGGTGGAAGGACAGGTAGGAAGAAGAAGGATTAATACGGTGGAAGAAAGCAGGGGAGAATGGGGAAAGAAGGTAACCAATACACAGTCTTTAGATGGATGAGATTGCCAAAGAACCAACTAATTAAAAAATCTAGTTGGGCTGAAGCTTATTGAACCAAGAGAAAAACAGTAGGCTAGCAAGCCAAGCATTTTAACAGGCAACAAGGGACAGATGTACAGGATGCCAGGCAGTGCTGGCAGGAAAGGCGGTCATAAATCACATTTATGAAGAAGTCATGTTGAAACATACAACTCCAATCTTAGAAAGCCAAGTATGGAAGGTGGAATGTCTTTTAGGAGCTTTGCATACTTGGCCAGGAAGGAGATCATCATGATGGAGATCAGAGGTGGGTCAATGAGTTAAGGGAAATGTCCCATTGGTAAAAACAACAATAATTGACTGATCAGATATGGACAGCAAGAAAAATACATCAACCAACATGTTTAAGTAACTATTTGTGCATCAATACCATTTACAATTTACAAATGTTGTTGGGTAAGTTACAATTCTCTTTATTGATTCCAAACTTAAAATGTTGACTAGACTAAAATGGAGGTGCCAAGGAGTAATGTAAGTTGAGCATCAAAGGTCAGAAAAATGAATATATAAATCAGAAGGTCAATATACAGATATGAATGAAGCATGCAGCAAACTGTAGGAACAAAGAGGAGGGAAAGGATGGGAAAGAGCTCTGAGCATGGAGTCCTGGGACACAGCAGTCTATGCAGGTGGAGAAGAAGATGCATAACAAAAGTCAAAATTATGGGTAGTGCATCTGAGCAATATTAGCTTTCTATTTTAGAACTATTTTCTTCTTGAACATTATTAAAACTGGGTAGGTATTAGGATAACTGTTTTTTTTAAACTAATCATTCCATTCCTTTACATCTCAAATGATATCCCACTTCCCGATTACCTCCTCCAGCACCCCCAACCCACATGTGCCCTTCCCCTCCCCTTTGCCTGTATGAGCATGTTCCCCCACTCACCCACCTTCTCCTGCCCCACTGCTCTGGCATCACTCCTTTGCTGGGGCATCAAACCTCCCTGGGATCAAGGACCTCCCCTCCCGTTGCTGTTAGGCAAGGCCATTCTCTGCTACAGATGTATCTGGAGCTATGGATCCCTCCAGATACACTCCTTGGTTGGTGGTCTAGTCTCTGGGAAAGCTGGATAGTCAGGTCAGTCTATGTTGTTCTTCCAATGGAGTTGCAATCCCCCCTCCGTTCCTTCAGTCTTTCTACCAGCTCCCCCACCAGGGTCCCTGAGTTCAGTCTGATGGTTGGCTCCAAGCATCCACATCTGCCTTGGTCAGTTACTGGCAAGACCTCCCAAGGAACTGCCACACCAGGTTCTTGTCAGTAAGTACCTCTTGACCACAGCAATAGTGTCGGGTTTGGTGTCTGCAGACATGATGGATACCCAGGTGGGGCAGTCCCCAGTTGACCCTTCCTTCAGCCTCTGTTTCATATTTTACCCCTGTTCTTCCTTTGGACAGGAACATTTCTGGGTTAAAAACTTTGAGATGGGTGGGTGGTCCCATCTTTCAACCAGGGGCCATGCCTATCTACTGGAGGTAATCTCTACAGGTTCTATCTTCCCCTTCTCTGTGCATTTCTGGTAAAGTCATTCCAGTTGGGTCCTGGGAGCATCATGTTTCCCTGGTGTCTGGGACTCCCCAGTTCCTCATTCTGCCCTGCTACATATTTTTGTTAGATTTCCTGGCCCTCTGTAATTCCCTCACACTGCCTCCAGTTCCTGATACTGACCCTTTATTTCTTCCCCCTCCTCTCTCCTTCCCAAGTCCCCCATCACTCCACTTCCAAGGATCATCCTATTCTCCCCTCAATGCAGGACTCAAGCATCCATACCCTGGTTTTCCTTCCTATATACTCCATATGGTCTGTGGATTGTACCATGTGCATTGTGAGTTTTGGGGCTAATATCCACTTATCAGTTGAGTGCATACTGTGTGTCTGGGTTACCTCACTCAGTACATTTTCTAGTTCCATCCATTTGCCCAAGAATTTCCTGAAGTCATTGTTTTTAATCTCTGAGTAGTACTCCAATGTATAAATGTTTCACATTTTCTGTATCCATTCTTCAGTTGAGGGACATCTGAGTTGTTTCCAGCTTCTGGCTATGCTAGGATAATTTTTATTTATTTTTATTTTTTTTAATATATATTTTTAAAGATTTATTTATTATATGTAAGTACACTGTAGCTGTCTTCAGACGCACCAGAAGAGGGCATCAGATCTCTTTACGGATGGTTGTGAGCCACCATGTGGGTGCTGGGATTTGAACTCATGACCTTTGGAAGAGCAGTCGGTGCTCTTACCCACAGAGCCATCTCTCCAGCCCGCTAGGATAATTTTTAATCCTCTTAAAATACATATTAGGTAGACAGACATGAGTAATACTAAACTCTTTTTATAGAGAAAATACTAAGATAAAAATTAAGAAATGGGGATGTTTTAAGAAGGAGAAGAATTTCAAATATACAAAAAAGCATATTTAGTTGACCTTTGAAGGGGGCAAGATGAAAGTTACTGGGTCAGAGGGTAAACAGTTTCATTGGAACAGTGGGGGTGGAAGTTCTAGGAAGCTCTGTAAAATAAAATAAAATAGGGTAGGTTGCTGGAAAGTTTTGCCATAAAAGAGAAAAACAAATGTCAGAGGAAAACAGGACATAAACTTTTCTTAATATAAAGGCTATCAAGAATGTTTTTATTCTGTTGGAAAGTCTCCTGTATAAAGGTAAATTAGTACATGTGGAAGATGATGAGTGGTTTCTTTAGCAAAAAGGAGATTCCTCCTTACAGAGGAATCTAGGTTTACACCATAGTACAAGTGTAGGAAATGGACTTGGTGAGTGTGGACATGCATACATGGAAAGGAGCTCATAAGCCTGAAAAGTCACAGGCACAAATGAACATGTTTGTGCAGACGGAGGTCAGAAATCAGTGTCTGTTCATTTGGTTGTTCTCCACCTTAATTTTTTTGGAACAAGGTCTCTCATTGAAGTGGAGCTCACCAAGTCAGGTAGACTGTCTGACCAGTGAGCTCAGGGATCACTGGTCTCTGACCCTTCCTCAGCATCAAAAGTGTTCAAAGCCCATTGTCAACTGAGCCATCTTGCTGGTGTCCTGGTTTTTGTCTGCTTAAAGAAGTAAAGTGTATAGTCATCATCTGAATCCAAAAGAAAGAAGGGACTGTAGGGAGAGTTATAAAAAGAATGCAAAAATAATAGTCCTACTAAGAAGGTTAGAGAAGTAAGTTGCATTGAGAGGCTAATAAGGTAATAGTCCTTAAGTGTGATGAAAGACCTGTCAGCATGGGTTCCCTAGTAAGAATGGGATGCTGTGCAATAAACAGAGTGATGACTATTCTTAGTTATCAACTTGAGTACATGTGGAATGAACTATAACCCAGAAATTGTGGGCACACTTATAAGAAATAGTCTGCAGTTCTTCTAATTTGTACCATTTATTCTATAAAGAAAAAAACAACAACCACATGAAATTTAGTTCTAGAGGCATGAAAACCAAAATCCATTGAGGATAGGAGGAAAAATTGCCTACTTCTAAGTTCCTAGTTAATCTTACACTATTTTTTTTTATTTTTTTATTGAATATAGCCTTCATTTACATTGCAAGTGGTAAAACCTTTCCTGATTTCCCCTCTCTCCAAAGACCCCCAACCCCTCCTCCCACCCCCTGCCTCCACGTATATGCCCCTCCACCCTACTCACTCCCACCTCCCCCCTTGAGTTCCCTTTATTGGAGCATCTATTGAGCCTTTACCTGACCAAGGACCATTCCTCCCACTGATGCCCAACAAGGCCTTCCTCTGCCACATTTTTTGCTGGAAGCATGTGTACCCCTTGGTTGATGGTTTAGTCCCTGGGAGTCCTGGGGTGTCTGGGTGGCCAAAATCATTGTTCTTTCCATGGGGCTGTAAACCACTTCAGCTCTTCCATTGGGGACCCCACGCCCAGTCCAATGGTTGGCTGCTAGCTTCTGCCTCTGTAATTGTAAGGCTCTGGCAGGGCCCCTCTAGAGACAACCATGGCATGCTCCTTTTGGTATTGTTGTCCATAGTAGTGTTGGGGTTTGGTGAGTTTAGAGGATGAATCTCCAGGTAGGGCAGTCTCTGGGTGGCCTTTATTTCAGTCTCTGCTCCACACATTGTCTCCCTTATTGCTCCACATGGTATGCACTTACTAATAAGTGGATGTTAGCCCAAAAGCTCAAAATAAACAAGTTACAATTCACCCAGCACAGGAAGCTCAAGAAAAACGAGGACTTAAGTGAGGGTGCTTTGGTTCCTCTGAGAAAGGGAACAAAATACTCACAACAAAATCTTACACTATTTAGAAAGTCATGTATAATGTGTCAGTACTAACATGTCAAGCATAAGAAGCCTTCATGTTTCAGAAACATTAATTAGCTGATTTTTACAGGAATCAAGGCTGTGATTACTTTAAATTTTTAATTAGGGTAAAGTTATGGGTTTATACAGATTTATGCTTATAAATAACATCTTCAGTGACAACCATATGTACACATGAACATGTAGGTGTTTATTTCATTGTGAGTCCAGCATTTAGAATGTGTGCGAAAATAAGTATAGAAAAAGAGTATATTCGGGTTTTAATGAGTAACATCTCAAATACCATTGAGAAGCTAGGAAGAAAGAGGACTGAGCACTAAAGGGCTTCAGAAACAAGATTATCCTGAAAGGATCAAGATTGCCAAGAAGATAGGAAATAAGCAGAAGCTCACCCACTCTTCCCCCAAACCTCCATGAGAAGAAACTGGTTAATTAGGTAATAAATCTCTCAGTTTCTGCTGAAAGCCTATTCTGTGTCAGGCACCAATTGCACATCAGTGAACCAGACCAGCACATTCCAGGTGGCAGTGGATCAAAGCCCATCAGAGAATACAGGAGAGCACACAATCAGAGAAATCCAGAGAAAGCTAGCAAGTGGGCCTTCCTTGAGCTGATGTGACCTAAGTTTGATACAAATGTATTTTGTTTCATCATGTACAAATTTGGGCTTATTCATACACCAAGGTATCATCCCATTTCTCAACATGTGCTAACACAGAAGCAATAATACAAGAAATGGAATGCTTCTTTTATTCTTTCAGATGTTGATTTTATGGTTTTTTTCTCATGATTGTGCTGAGTGCTAGTGATGTAGACGAAAAACTCAATAACACAGGTGATTAGCTGAGAAGTGAGTATACAAAGAAGCTTGGTCAATAGCCACGAGCACAGCAGGGACAGAAATGACTGAGAAGTCTTTCTCTGAAAGGCAATGTTTAGAGCCATGCGTCTAGGGTGAGAAGCTACAACTCAGGAAGGGGCAAAGGAGACACATGAGAAGAGTGAAGAAAAGAGTCCAGGGAGGTGAGATTTTTCAGAAGAGGGAAACTCTAAAGTTTCCTCCTGTCATCTCTGAAGAGCACATTGTGTGAGAAGACGCAGATAGTTCCATCTAGATGATGGGATGGGGCCTCAAGAGGAAAGAAGGGGTTTGAGGGTGCAGTCAAGAAGCACAGAATGAAGGTTTACATGCCTGTAAGGAAGCTGCAGAATGAATGAAGAAGGGATAGCATGATCAATTAATTGTGATTAGATAAATCAGTCTGTGAGTGCAAGGAAAACAGATTGCAGGAGAGACGGTCAGTTTCCCCTTCCGGAAGGGAGCGAGCAGAGAGCAAGTGAAGGAGTTTTGTTTATCACACAAGTGTGGCTACTGAAGCACCAGCAGACACTGAATGGGACAGGCGAAAACAAAGTAGAAGGCGAGGACTGACATTCAGTTATTCTATGACATCCACATCTACATGTGTTTGTGGCAGACATGCAGCTACACACACACACACACACACACACACCACTTTTCTTTTAAAGACAGAATGATGCAGAGATGGAAAGGTTAGGGGAACCAAGGGGAAAGGTGTTTACCAGCACTGAGGACTGTTGACTAGCACTGTGCAGTGTATACAGTTCTTGTGTGGTTTTCCAGCACTGTTTATTTAAATTTTTTATCTGAGGCTCTATCCCAATAATCCTGATTGGTGTTCCACAATCCCTTCTGGATCTTGCCTCTTGGCTTGATGATTCCTCAATACTAAAGAATTGCAAATGGAATCTCAACAGTAAGTGATTTGGGTACTGGAATCTAATGTACATGTTGTTATATTGTTACTGTTAGATTACATTTTCACTGGTACTCTAGTAAAGAAGAAAGATGTATGTAGACACAAGTGCGCTAGGAGAAGCGGCAGAAGGAATGCATCCACATTGGCATTATCATTCTCAATAAATGATAGATCATCGGCAGAAGTCAGTGGAGGGGACACATAAAAATGAAAACCAAAGGGAATTGGTGACAATTTGAAAAAGTTCTGGAAAATAAGAAAAAGGAGCTTCAGTAGCCCAGATAAAATGTAAGACTGGCACCAAGCAATAAAGCAAAGGACTTTGACTTTTTTGTTTTGTTTTGTTTCCTTTGTAAGTAGTCCTGGGGAATGGATGCACTCAGAGACTCAGTCACCCCAGTCAACTGTTTATCTCAAAGATACTCTCTGTTTCAGAACTTGTATTTTAGATAGAGTCTTGTATTGGGTTTTAAATTCTTGCCAAAATTGCTTATGAAATCGGATATTAGCTTGACCTCAGAGGTGGCTGGGCTGATTTAGGATCTGTCTTTTGATGTATGAGTATGGCAATACAGTAAAGGCAAGATTTATGGCTATAGACAAGAGAACTGTTTAAGAAACTGGAGCCCTAATTACCAAATAACAGCAGGTCTTTTTGACTAAGTTTAAAAAGGGTTATAGGAGTGGGTATCAATCAGTAGATGCAATGGGTCCTGGAAAGATAGGAAGCTGATATAGAGACTGAGATAGAGCATAGAGTTTTTCAGTAATAAAAGTCTTGACCTATAAGAAGCAGCGGATTTGGCACGGGCATAATGGTGGTGGCCAAGAGGGAATGGAAGAAAGCTCAATGGCTTTGACAGCTCCAAGGAAACTAGACACTAATTTGAGCATGGAGTGCACAGCCTGTTTAGAAGATCTTAAAAGGCCCTAATCCAATCTCAATCATGATAAATCTTGGCCAAAGACCTGTCATCATAATAGAGTCACTCACCTAGACTTAACCACTTATTGCAAATTCTATAAAGCATGCCCGAAAAATGTCAGTTTTGTATTTAGGCAATGGTTATTTGTAATTTCTTTTTAAAATTTTATTCCAGATGATGAAAAAGGAGTTGACAAATAGTGGATACTTTGATTTTCTCTTAGATAAACATGGGTGATTGAAACTCTTGGAGAGTCACTCTTTATTGCTTAGGCATAAAGTTAGTGGTTTTATCTTGGGTTACATTACTTCAAGTTGCTCCATTACCCAAGCTTTCGAGCTCTACATCCCAAAGCTCCATCACTCTCATGTTAATGGAGTTTGGTGTTTATTATGGCATCGAACATAATTTGGAATCGAATTAACATGGCTGTTCCATCTGCTATCTTAGCATCAGCTGCTGGTATAAAAGCCTCTTTCATTTCCTCTCCAAAATGTGTCAGAATCTAGAACAAACAAAAAAACCCTTTCATTCCAGAGGAAGAAGTGTCATTGGCTCTGAGGACAGAGATCAATAACAGGCTCAATGATTTACAGACAACTGAATCCAACCTTGCAAAGGGGGCTACTTAGTAGGCATCTGAACCTAAAATTTCCTTAGTTTTTAGATCCAAGCCTGTGTTCTCCACCCCCCCAATAAAGTCCTGAATCTGAGAGCCATGATGTGATCAGTCAGATGCCAACCACTTGCCTAACTGTCGCTTTGCTTTGCACTAGGCTTCCCCAGCTGTCCTTAGGGTGTTCTGCCTGTTAGTCTCCTCCACTCTTTTGCAAAGTATCTGAAATTAACCTGTGACTTAAGATTGGGTTTGATGTTTGGATATGTCCTTTGCTGAAAGAGATTAACAAGAACAGAGCAATAACTGTGAAACCCAACCCAAACCTTATAGGAAGAAACACACACCAATTGGATAATGTGTGAGATTAGGTTTTAAAATAGTTAAGCATTGTTACATGTCCAATCCTATTAGTGCATTTGCTGTATAGAAAGTCATTACTATGGTAATTTGTCTTCCCCTAAAGATATTGTGTAGAGGTTAATGCATTACCATTTACTTCCAGGAAGCTGTAATCTTTCATTTTGACTACTACTTTTTATATATATTTTTACTGTGGTGGCACACACGTTTAATCCCTTCACTCAGAAGTCTGAGGCAGGTGGATCTCTGAGTTAGGTGGAGGTGAGCCTAGTCTACAGAAAGACTTCTAGGACAGCCAGGGTTACACAGAGAAACCTAGTATTAAAAATTACACACACACACACACACACACAGAGAGAGAGAGAGAGAGAGAGAGAGAGAGAGAGAGAGAGAGAGAGAGAGAGACAGAGAGACAGAGAGACAGAGAGACAAAGAGAACATAGAGACAGAGATATGCACAGCTTGTAGTGTGGAGGTACTTGGGCCATATGCATGTATATAGTGGAGTTCTCTATTTTTGCCTGTATGGGGTGTTTCCAAGGATTGAAATCAAGTTATCAGAGGTTTGTACAACAAGTGCCTTTATCAACTAAACCATCTCAGTGGCTTTATTTTGATTTTTGAATCAGGCTCTCTTTTGAGCCCAGGCTGTCTTTGGCTTGATCTTCCAAGTATCAGTTTTCCAAGTGCTGAGATTGCAGGTACCAGGAATGAGCCAGCAAGATCTCCTTTTTGCTATTATTCTTGAACCTGGTGTCCATCAATACTCCCAGGTATTTTATTATGGATATGCTAAGTGGGGAAAAAAAGGTTTCATAAATTGGTTTTCTGTCTGGGAATGTAACTCGGTAGAGTATTCACCTAGCATGCAGAAGATCCTTTTCAGTCTTCAACACCATATAAAATGTGTAGTATTGGTACATGTCTGTAATCACAGGACTCAGGAGGTGGAGGAAGGAGGTGAGAGTTCAAGGTCCCTTTCAGTTACCTAACATGTTTGAGTTCCAATCATGGCTACACAAGACTTTAAACATTTGCTATATGCTTATATTACCAAAATTTACTCTGCCATATTTTCAAATGAAACAAGCAAACAAAAAAAGAAAAACCACATCTTATCTTTTTTGCACTAGCTAAGGTGCTGTAGATAATAGGTTTTTTCTTTTTTGCAGTTTTCATAAACCCAGAACAAGTAACTGTGAGTGTTATCCTTTTGTTAATCTAGTGTAGATTGAGTAAAAGGCATTTATACAAACTTAGTCTATAATTGAAGAAAGTTGATACCAACAGTTTTTAAACATTATATGACAAATGACCAGGGATAGAACATAGACACCAAAACTGGGCCTCCTTGGGAAAGTTACTAAATAGCTTGTGCAAGGCTGAACAGTGAAAAACCAAAGCCAAAAGGCACGTTGAAGTCCATGAGAAAACTGGCTTTTGTCCTGGTGGAGTGGTCACTTCCTTGTCATCACTAACTCTCCAGTCAGACCAAACAACTACAGGTTACAATGTGTCACACTCGTCCATAACTCAGTGCCTTTGACTGCAGGGCATGCTATTCTAAGATCCCCTCCACCCATTTTTGAGCTTTGTGAATTTCCATGATTTCTCCATGATTCACCTGAAACAATTCCCATGTGGAAACTCCCTTTACTTTCTGTTTCAAAAGGTCATTGTCTATACACATATTACAACAAATATTCCATTGCTTATTGAAACTGGGATTGTCCTCGTGAAAGCAGGGACTACGGTTTCCTCGTTTTCGTATCGTTAGTATCACATACAGTGCCTGGCACTTTAGAAACAGAAAACAATGTTTGTTTGTGTTTTAGTAAAGGCTGTACTTACAGCAGTGAGATCAAATGGATTACAATACTGACAAAGGAATATTATTTTGTGTCTTTATAAATTAAGAAATAAGATTTGATTATCTGTGACTTAAAATAAATAGAACAAATGACATCCAAACTTAAGAACATCAATCTACACCGATTAACAAAAGGATAGCAAAATGAGCAGGCATTATTTTTGTTTGTGTGTTGTACTTGCATACAACATATTGCAATACTATTTCACGTACCCCATTACTTTCTCTCATTTCTCCTTTCATATTGGTGGATTCCCTTTTATCTAAATAGTCCTTGGAATGTAAGATTAAAAGGCATTTAAAAAGATGGATGGTAGAAAATGAATGGTGGCAAGTCAATGGCTTGGAGAGAAAGGACATGAAAAAGAAGCTAGTGGAAAACTTTCTTTTAGAATAGCTGATGAGCATGTCAAATTTGCAATGTGAATGGATAGTGTATGTATGTATGTATGTATGTATGCATGCATGCATGTATGTATTTATTTATTTTTTACATTCCAGATTTTATTCCCCTCCTGGTCCACCATCTGACTGTTCCACATCCCATACCTCCTCCCTGCCCCCTGTCTCCATGTTTCCACCCCCATTCCCATCCCCAATCCAACAGGCCTCTAAACTCTCTGGGGCCTCCAGTTTCTTGAGGGTTAGGTGCATCTTCTTTGACTGAACCCAGACCTTGCAGTCCTCTGCTGTATATGTGTTAGGGGCATCATATCAGCTGGTGTATGCTGCCTGGTTGGTGGTCCAGTGTCTGAGAGATCTCAGGGGTCTAGGTTGAGACTGCTGGTCCTTCTACAGGGTTGCTCTCCTCCTCAGCTTCTTCCAACTTTCCCATAGTTCAACCAAGGCATCAGCAGCTTCTGTTCATGGGTTGAGTGCATAAATCTGCATCTGATTCTTTCAGCTGCTTGTTGAGTCTTTTGGAGGGCAGTCATGATAGGTCCCTTTTTGTGAGTGCTCCATAGCCTCAGTAATGGTGTCAGGTCTTGCAATCTCCCCCTTGAGCTGGATCCCACTTTGGGCCTGTTGCTGGACCTTTTTTTTTTTTTTTCTCTTTTTTTCTCCAGGCTCCTCTCCATTTCCATTCCTGCAGTTCTTTCAGACAGGAACAATTATTGGTCAGAGTTTTGACTGTGGGATGGCAACCCCATCCCTCACTTGATGGCCTGTCTTTCTGCTGGAGGTAGGAGGTTGAGGGGACTCTCCAGAGTGTGCCAGAGACATGGGAGGTGAGATGATCTAAGGACTCAAAGAGAGGAACCTTAGATGAAATTCCCTACATTGGGGATACTGTTTTATTAAAATGTTTATATTAACAAGGAAACAGGAAAACAAAACACTGTAATATTAAATTACCACAAGAACAATACCTCAAAGACAGCTACAGATGTGAATGATCAGGCAGATGAGGATAAAAAGAAGACTTCATCTCTTTTCAAGAGGAATGGATACCAAAAGCCAGAGTGGTAGGTGACCTTGGCATGTCTAAGAAATATAAAGGTCCACTTAATGAGAGCATATGCTATTCTAGAGGTTAAAACATTCAGGTTGATGTTATAACTTGAGTTGAAATATACAAAGGGTTCTATTGCCATAGGTCTTTAAATGTTTTTCTGTATGCTAACAGCAATGCAAATGGCATGTAACACGCAAGTAAATCTAAAGTTTTTCTAGGAGATACCAGAACAAGAACAAGAGGTGTCCCACAGAGATCACACCCAGAAGTACTTGTACTATGAACTCATACAAGCAATTAGATTGGCTGACAGGGATTCTAGAGCAGGAACAAAAGTGAGAATCATGGATAAAGACTATGCTTACATGTGGGTTTAAGAACAAATGCAAATAGTTTGCTTTGAGATTATGCTGGTTTAGTAAATTAGTGGTTGTAGATTCTCCTTCAAAAACAATGCCTGCACTAGTATTGATTAGCTAGCTAGGTTTTCAGTCCTAGGCATGGTTTTCCTCTTGTTGAACATTCCTAAGTCCAATCAGAGAGCTTTTGGTATTGATAAGGTATGCATGCCACTACTGCACCCATAGGATTATTGTGCCATGCTGGTAGCTAATGCAGTTTACAGACATTCTGGCTGAGTAGACAGCTGGCCTCATCTCTCCTCTGCACCTCATGACATCCACTACAGGAAATTACAACTAATAAAAATGCAGAGTTGTACAGGTCAGTCCCAATGGAAACATCTAGAAAACACACTTGCACCTAAGGCTCAGAGAGTGTTGTGGACAACAGGATAGAAAGGTTTTAAGACCCAGAGGATCAGGAAATTTGTTATGAGTGTCTCCTAGTAATATCAGAAGCTACATGATAATATCTCATCATGACTACTTGAACATGAGCCAAACAAAGATTACACCAGTGGACATGCCAAAGTGGATCAGAAAAGGGCTAGGAAGCATCAACTTGACACAAAAATCTATAGATAATCAAGGAAAAATGGGAGCAGGATAGGTAGTCTTCTCCAGGGAAGAGCATGCCAGAGGTTGTCCAGTGCTAAATTATCATTCCTGGAAACATACATACAAATATCATTATGCAAAATGAACAGGTTGTATCAGGAACACACACACACACATACATATATATGTACATATATATATGTATATGTACCCATACACATATATTTAAATATGCATGTAATAACAATCAGTGAAATAAGAGGCCATGAATTTGAAGGAATTCAGGAAGGGTATATAGAAGGGAGAAGTGTTATATTATAATCGCAAAAGTAAAATTCTGATATAATTAAAAATTCAAAAGATATGCAAATGAGCATGGTAGCAAAATGGCTCAGTGGGTAAATGTACTTGCTGTCAAGTCTGAGAACCTGAGTTCAATCTCTGGGACTTACATGGTAAAAGGGAAGGACTGACTTCAGTAAGTTGTCCTTTGAGTTCTACATATGCATCATGGAACTCTCCCATGTGTAAGTACATGCACATATACAAAATAATGAAATTAATTTTAAAATCTGGTCAGATCACATAGGCAGTATAGAACAAGCATCAATCTTACAGTCAAGAACTATATACCTAGTTTTCAACTGTTTTAATATTATCTAGTCTCCCTTTGTATTTTCTATAGGATGTGGGGACATTAAAGTGAAACTTTAAACTATAAGACATATAGAAAGATGATGTGAAAAAAATTGGGCATTTATTGTATAGAAATAAAAATATAAGTTAGATGAAATTTTACAGTGCTTTTAAAATGTTTGAAACTGAGCTTTTTTTTCTCACCTGTTCTTTCTCTACATCTTTTAGAGCCAGTGACATGAGGAATAATGGATATTCTGGGCTTGAATCAGAAAGCTGCAAATGCTTCATTTTAAAATTAAACAAATTTATTAAATTGGTCTTTCCCTCAGTTTAAAGTCACTTACAGCCAAAATCTATTCTTTACTCCATTATAACATTCACAAATACATGAGTAGCTTCTATTTGCCTCTCTTAGAGTATGTTAATACTTTTCTCACAGATTATGTCACCAAATGTTGTGAACATCATCTCAATGACACCCACTATGTAACAGGGCCTATATATAGTTGCCTTGATTTGATAAATCCAAAACCCAGGATAGCTAAAACTATTCTCAACAACAAAAGAAATTCTGGGGGAATCAGTATCCCTGACTTCAAGCAATATTACCGAGCAATAGTATTAAAAACTGCATGGTATTGGTACAGTGACAGGCAGGCAGATCAATGGAACAGGATTGAAGATCCAGAAATGAACCCACACACCTATGGCCACTTGATCCTCGACAAAGAAGCTGAAAACATCCAATGGAAAAAAGATAGCCTTTTCAACAAATGGTGCTGGTTCAACTGGAGGTCAGCATGCAGAAGAATGCGAATTGATCCATTCTTATCTCCTTGTACTAAGCTCAAATCCAAATGGATCCTGGATCCCATATTAACCTTTAAACCTCTGCTTCATTTGCCCAATTTCCCAACTTCACTCTATCGCAAATAATAATAATAATAATAATAATAATAATAAATGTGAGGTGTGCCAGGAAGGATTAGATCTGAAATCTCCTTAATACTGCTTCTTTTCCAGGCTCTTCTTGGCTTTCCTACCTAGATCTTTCTATTCATCTTTACACACAATTTTATCCTCATGAAATATGAAGTTTGGGTAAGTTTTGAATGCCTGACTCTTATCTAGGATTTCCTAGGGCTCTCCAGATAGCAGGCTACACTTCCAGCATCCTCAGTAAATGCGTGAAGCTAGATGACAGTTACATACTCAGAATTGAACACATTTCTTAGTACAAGATTCTTTTATAAAAACACAATTAACATTCGATGGTATTCTCACTGGAAAAGGAAAGAAAAACAAGATAGCGATGTCAGAATCATAACTGATCAAGTGGAAGGCAAAACAGGGCTGTGCATATTGCTTGACTGCTTAGAAATCATGGAGCTATGCCCCCACAGAACTGGCACAGTGCCACAGAGGGTACCATGGAGACCCAAAGGAAAGAAGTGTTCACACACTGGTCACCTTCCTCCCAATGACTGTATGAGCACTACTCCCTCCCTCATATTATGGACCTTAGACTGTTTAGACTGGATGTTTAGATTGTACATTTTTTAAATACATGGACATTTGCTCTAAACTTTGAATGTTTTAATTTCTAGTTGTCTTATGACATTGTCTTCAAAGCATCATTTTTAGATGCACACACACAAACACATGCACACACACACAAAATCTGTGCAAGTGAGTTACAAAACTTTTAACTTGTACAAGTAAAGAGCTAAGGAAGAAAAGAGCTAAGGAAGAAAATAGAAAATCCAGAGGCAGAAAATGAGAGCAAACAGAATGGGAAAATTGGACACTGTCAACCAACAGTACAGGATCTGAGCTAGATCACCCAACACCCATAAAAACCTCAGAATTGCCTTCTAAACCAGCACAAACTGCTATTTCCATCCCCTTACATTTACAAAATTTGCTAAGGCATCCAAATAAATGATTCCCTTCTCTTAATTTTCTGCAAAACAGCAGCAGGTGGACTAGGTCTTATTATCATTTAAATTCAGTTACAGAAAATGTTACAAATATCTAGAATCTACATATGGTTTACAGTCTAATTTTCTGGATATGTAGTTTATCGCCTCTCTATACTGTAACCACAATTGCTGGCAAAACGGTCATTTGGTTATGCACCAATGTGCTGGGTTAGATATTAACTGCTTGTTGAAGCTATGTTTCCTCTTTCTTGATATAACTCATGTGTTAGCAGAAAACCACAGGGATTGAGGAGAAGGAAGGAAAAACATTGAGTCTACATTATTGCTAAATGTAAGAAATTCTTAAGAGAGATTGTACATGAGAAAACTGATGTAAAATCAACTGTGAGAAAAATGGATGTATAAATAAAGGCAGCCCGAGTTGTCTCAGTGCCACCATGTGTGAACTCTACTTTTTGGTTCAAATATTTTTTTGCTGACTCCTCACACTCTTCTTTAGGTTTTGAACTGCACCAGGACTGGACTCCAGCATGAATCAATGGTACATTTATATAAGTAGTTTAATTCTTTTTCGGATATATATTGTGTAAGTTTTCTAGAGAGATGTAATAAAATGTCAATTCACCTCAGGTAGGGCACTGATGTATAATTTAGTCAATCAGTGACTTTGTTGGGGTTACTAACAACAGCATGGTGACCTGAAAACATCATCCAGAGTTTACCCTAATATGGCTGACAGCCCACAAATCTACATTCCCTATATAGCTTACAGACATCTTGGTGGGTGAATCTCTTGATCCCAGCAATTGTTGCTTATATACCTTGAGGAGCATCTTGTGAAACTTGTAATTTTCTTTCTTTTTTTTTTTCTTAATTTTTTTTATTCGATACATTTTTTATTTACATTTCAAATGATTTCCCCTTTTCTAACCCCCCACTCCCCGAAAGTCCCGCATGAGCTTTCTAAGCCTTGCATGTTTTGTTTACTTCTTGAATCTCATAAGCCTTTCTTTAATTGTTGAAACTGTTCTCATTGCCCTGGTATTTGTAAGTTCAATCTTTTGATTAAACTAGAAGACAGAATCAAGATTAGAAGTAGAACTGATAGTTTCTAACATGCCATTGGGGGTGCCTTCAGCACAAACAACTGCTGAGTTGAATGCTACTTGCAATTTACCAATGCCTTTAAGCCCAAATGTTCCCATTTTTCTATGAAAGCATAGAATTACGTGTACTTTTAGACACAATTCTGAGAAAAACTGAAGTACAATTTTCATAATAATATAGAATGCATGTTTGTAGTAGGTTAGATACTCTATTGTAGCAACTCTACAATCTATGCTACATAACACTATAGTAGTTCCTGAAATTAAAGAGTTACTATTTTCATAAAGGATGTCAATAACAAAACTCTTCTTCATTGCACAGATATTTAAAATTTACCTTTGCCTTAAATAGAAATATAATCTCAATATTGAAACCAAGGAATGGTTCCATAGAAACTATCATCTGAAACTGGGTAAGTAACACTGGTTCAATGAAACCTAAGTCAGTTCTGCTCATTGCAATACAGAATTATCACTCACACAAAGTAGGATATGAAAAAGTAAAAGTGATGGTAGAAGCTAAGTAGGAATATAATACTGCTAATTCTCTATAAGTCCGTGGAAAATTCTATATTAGTTCATAGATGAAACAATTTTCATACATGAAATTCCTCTGTAATATCAGAAGCATTGTAATTTCATGAGACTAATGTTGGTATTGGACTTATTAACTTACTTTTATTTAAAATCATAGTATATTTTTGCATGTGGTTGTGATTTTATCATTCCAAGCTTAGATTATACTCTTAATTAAGAACTCTTGTTTTATAGGCTATTTATATTATCAGAAAATTTTCAGACAATATGAATTCTTTCTTTAAATGCTATCTGCATGGCCCTAATGAAAAGATGCGATAATACTATCATGTGACTTTTTGTTTCCATATCTACAGATTTGTGCTACATCCTGGTGCTAACATCCCTAAGTCCATCCCACAAACACCCATGCAGCTGAAAACCTAACAGAGTTTGAACAATTTGCAGCTAGATAATCATGTGGGTGGTTTACCTGTGTGAACTTTGAGAACCTCTTACTAAAATGTGTCAGGAAAAAATACCTAAGTCTGCCAAAAAACAAACAAACAAAAAACAGAGCATGTCTACCAATACCAAGTACACTTCTCTAAAGGTGGGTAAAGTGGTCTTGCAAGCAGAGCAAGAAATTCTTTAAGGCTTATATTGAAGAGGTTTTACCAACAGATTTCCTGTAATTCCCCATTTCAACTCATAAGATTTTGAAAGTTTTGCCTTCATATTATTATTGATAATGATAAACACTGTCAAATGTGACATTTACAAACTTCTTTAATTACGGCAGCAGAGAAATTAATTGGTTATACCTTTTTTGTTTTTTTCTATTATTTATTTACATTTCAAATGTTATGCCCTTTCCTTGTTTCCCCTCCAAAATCCCCCTATGCCATCCCCCATCCCCTTACTCATCAACCCACCCACTCCTGCTTCCTTGTCCTGGCAATTCCCTACACTAGGGCAATGAGCCTTCACAGGTCCAAGGGCCTCTCCTCTCATTGATGTCTGACAAGGGCATCCTGCTACATATGCAACTGGAGCCATGGCTCCCTCTAGGTGTACTCTTTGGTTGGTGGTTTAGTCCCTAGAAGCTTTTTTTTTTTTTTTAATTTTCTTTTTTTTAAATTTATTGATATATTTATTTACATTTCAAATGATTTCCCCTTTTCTGGTCCCCTACTCCCATCAGTCCCCTTCCCTCCCCTTCATATTATTATTATTTTCCCACCCAACCCTTCCCACTTCCCTGTTCTGATTTTGCTCTATACTGCTTCACTGAGTCTTTCCAGAACAAGGGGCCACTCCTCCATTCTTCTTGTGCCTCATTTGATGTGTGGATTATGTTTTGGGTATTCCAGTTTTCTAGGTTAATATCCACTTATTAGTGAGTGCATACCATGATTCACCTTTTGAGTCTGGGTTACCTCACTTAGTATGATGTTCTCTAGCTCCATCCCTAGAAGCTTTTGAGGATCTGGTTGGTTGATATGGCTGTTCTTCCTATGAGGTTGCAAACCTCTTCAGCTCCTTGGGTCCTTTCTCTAGCTCCTCCATTGTGGACCCCACACTCAGTCTAATGGTTGGCTGTCAGTACCCCTTCTGTATTTGTCAGGGACTGGCAGAGCCTCTTAGGATACAGATATAGTCAGCAAGAACTTCTTGGCATCCACAATGTCTGGGTTTGGTAACTGTATATGGGATGGATCCCCAGGTAGGGCAGTCTCTAAATGGCCTTTCCTTCAGTCTCTGCTCCAGTTTGTCTCTGTGATCTCCTCCCATGGGTATTTTGATCCCCCTTCTAAGAAGGACCGAAGTATCCATACTTTGGTCTTCCTTCCTCTTGAGCTTCATGTGGTCTGTGAATTGTATCTTGGGTATTCTAAGCTTCTGGGCTAATATCCACTTATCAGTGAGTGCATACCATGTGTGTTCTTTTGTGATTAGGTTACCTCACTCAGGATGATATTTTCTTGTTTCATCCATTTGCCTAATATCACTAAATTATTACTTGTGCGTATTTTGCAACTTCGGTTCTTTGGTGAGACATGCGGGGGAGGGGGTGAGATATTCTGAGGATCAACTCAAGGCCTCAGTATGAACAGGATTTAGTAAAAGTCTGAGATTTGAGAGAAATTTTCACTTTCCTTCAAGTTCAACGATATAGTACCACTTGCTACTAATACAAACTCTTTCCAATCTGGATTATCAAAATTCTTGCCTTGTGCTATTAATGAGATAACACATATTACCAATTTAGAAGGAAAAAAAATCCCAGCTTTCATTTGATAAACCAGCTCTGGAAGCACTTGCTGCTGTAGACACTCTTTCTGAAAAGTAAATGAATAAATGCCTTCTTGCAAACTACTTCATTAGAGAATTTAGCCTAAGTATAGAAAATTTTATATCATCCTATTTACTAAAATTGGCTAATAGGCTTCCTGGGAGTTCAGGGTAGGGGATTGGTGGAGAAGAACAACAAAATGCTAAACAAAACAAAATAAAACAAAGAAACAATGATAAGAGTTGTACTTTACATTCTTAATTTGGGGATAGAATTTAAAGATCCATGTTGATGTACTTTAAAGAATAAATCCCTGCATTTAATTTTTATTAAATATGTTCTCACATTTAATACATTCTTTTCACATTCATATATACATACAAATGTTGGGAGGCCTTAGAAACACGTTTATAATGTAAATATACTTTTATATAATACTGTGAAATAAAATCTGAATAAAAATTTTATTCCAACAACATTTCTCTATTTTCAACTTTGTTTATTGTTTTAAGTTTCTTTTTTTTTAAATCACAGTGGAAATTAACTTATGCTTAATCATCCAGTTAGTGCCTATTGCCAACTTTACCAAATGCCAAAAGTAAAATCAACTCATTCATACACTCTATGCTCTGTTACCACCCCACCATTCATTGCCTGATCATTTTCCTTCTTGAACGGCAACATTGTGAAAGATTGTGAAAAGGTGTAACTGACAGGTTTGTATAGATACCATTTCAAGTATTCAGAAAGCAGTATGTTGTATGCATTGTGCATTAAAAAACTATTGATATTAAATCTAAGTATATGAGACTGGCTCCTGGTGGGAGTGTCACAAAGTTGTATGTCACAGTGTATGACAAGGATTTACAGCATTCTAGATTTTCCACAACTCTGCCATGTTAGTGAGTGACATTAAGTAAATATTTCATTTCTCTACTCTCAAGAGTCAAATATGGGATTTCCAACCACAAATAAATAAAGCACACACTCCGCATGTGTAGTGCAAATGCTCAGTAAACAGAGTGACATAGAATAAGCTTACAGTTGCCATTTAGTAAGTGGTTCAACAGGGAGGTCCTGAATTTATGAAAGTTGTGACTTGTCTCCCTGTTCCAAATAGATACTGTCATTGTCCCATGTCAAGCACAATGACCAAAAAGGCTACTGAGTAGGGTTGATGGAGTGAGGAGGGAATGCAAACTCATTTGTACAAATGGGTGGTACAATTTCTGTCACTTCTGTGTAGCATGTGAAGTCTTATTTGCTGACAAACCTCAAACTCCTGCAGCCAAAGCAGGTACCAAGGAAGAGAATCACAAATGTTCTGTTTAAAAGAATTATATGTTGGCACCTATGTACTATATTGTGACCCAGATAATAAAAAGGAATGAAAGGTGATTATTTTAAAGTTAAAATCTTAGAAGTGATGCCTGAATATTCAAAACACAAATTATGAAATATCCAAGTCACATAAGGATTTACACATGGCTCTGCTTCCAAGTGTTACTTAAGCAATAATCTTTAGTACTTTGAACAAATGTAAGAGTGCTATTGCTCTGTCTTAATTTGAAAATTCTTCCAGAAAAACATTACTGGTAGGAGAAAAATATTAGCAAAATGTGAAAATCCTTTCACTCATTTACTTCATTACATGTTTTTCTTCACAAGTATCCTTAGTTGGTAAGAAAAAAGCATATACAAAAGAAACAAATAAAAATGTCTATAATTAACAAAAATACAAAAATTGTGCCACCCATCTTTTCATTTGCCTCTTTACACTGAGTTTAGGAAACATTCTTTTAAATACTGTTACAAGCTAAATACAAATAGAAGCTAAAACTCAATGAAATAGGAAACATACACACATTCTATCAAGAGAAAAACACTATCCCTCACCTGCAATACATACATAACATTTAAAACTAAGGTCTGATGCAATCACTTAATTGATTTAAATAATTAAGGCTTCTAAATGGTTCATCACCAACTTTCTGCATCAGTATTAGAATAAAATACATTTTTGCATTTAGGGTTGTGCTCTTTACAGACATTTCCATGGAATTTCATTAATAAGATCTGATGAGGGCGTGTTAGGATTGTTTGCTGACATTTACTTTTAGTAGCTGTTAGACTAAAGAATAGCACTACAAACTCGATGCCATTGCCTGCGCTGTTGGCTCATTTTACCTTCTTTTCATGTTTGATATGACCATTTCCTTTGTATTTGCCATTGGGGATTCCATTTTGGTAATGTCCATTAACTGTGCTATGCTTATTTCTAGACCATAGACTTTTGATTTTTCTATAGATAAATTTTGTCACATAGGACAATATGAAGTAGAGCAAGACAGCACCAAGCAGAAGCACAAAGGCAATATCCAGTAGAAAATACTGACAGAAAGAGATCTGATGGACAGCCGAACGGAGGTGATGGGCTCCATCATGGCGAAGAATGTAGTCTATCCAATAGGTAGTCCGATTGACAGGGTGGCCAGGTTGATCCTTATGAATTTCCGATAGCTTCTGAGCCCTCTGCCGATAACTGCAGTGGGGACAAACATGACATGATCAGGTATACACAGGTTCTGTACTAATAGATTAATCTCTCAATTTAGAAATGTGGGAAATGACTGATAACCTCTATAAGCATGCAACTGTGCTCTGGTCACTGGGTTAAATGCTTTAAATACTTACAACATCTCCACATATTTCAAGCTGGTGAGAACAAGCAAACCTAGCAACATGAAATCATTCCACAGATGAGAGGTAGATTTGTATTTTCTTACCCAAGCCCTTCCCACACCACACTGCTCACTCTCCCCATCAGATGCTTCTAAAAGCTGTTAAGCAAAGTGTCTCTTCAGAAAAGGAACATTTTAAAATTCTACAAAAAGTATAGAGAAAAGCAGGAACATTCTTCTTACCAGTTCTTAAAAAAGTAGTGTCATTCGGTTATTTAATGTAAAGCCATAATAACTGATAGTGGTAATGCTATTTTATACGGAAGCGGTTGAGGTGCATGATAATGTTGGATGTAGTATAGATGAATGCTGGCTAGCATGTTCATGTTTACAAACCCTTCCTTACATGGCTGATTAAAAAAGAAAGACACAGGTGGGAAAGGGTCGGGTGGAGGGGTATACGTGGAGGCAGGAGGTGAGAGGAGGGGTTGGGGGTCTTTGGGGAGGGGAAAAATCGGGAAAGGTTTTACCATTGGCAATGTAAATTAAGACAATATTCAATAAAAAAGAATGTAAGAACTATAGAACAAGGGGGGGCGCTGTGTTCTGTGAAATGCTGCATTCTAAACATAACAGAGTTGCTCATGCATCTCTGGCTGGCTACACAAGACCTGTATAAGATCAAGCCAGTCAAAGTCTCAGTATGAATGGGGAGGGATAACACCATGGACCCATTCCTAACTTAGGAGCTACTGACAGTTGATGGCCGTTGAGAAATGGTCATTGGGGTGTGTGTGTGAATATAGCCAATAATTCAATAAATTGCCGGTCCTGCTCTATGCTCCCATTGTTAGGCACTAATTGAAGTTAGTGAGTTATTAATAACATTAGCATTTATAATAGAAGAAGACATGAAAATTGGGAGGAGGGTGGGTCGGTAATGTTCTGAGGGAGTTTGAGAGAGGTATTAAAGTGTGGCTTTGATTACAGTACATCGAATACATGTATACATTTTTCAAACATTAAATAAAATATATCTCCTTTAAATAATTAAATTTTAAAAAAGAAAGACAGATAAAGTTATATATAAGATGTAAACATTTAATTTTAATTTAAAATGCATGAAATTTCCAAATAATTAATCTAAAATGTTATGTTGGAGAATGTTTTTAAATGCATAACTGAACTGAACATTTGTGAGACAATCTGACAGATGTATATGGTCTTTGCCTAGACAAAAGAAACAAGTTCCACTTCAAGTGAACAAAAATATCACAGAAGATATGACTCTTACATGGGGTCCTACCAAGGAAGAAAAACTTAGGCATATGTGAAGCCCTGACATACTAAAGGAAGAGTGCAAAGAATGGAAATCTGGGAGAGGAGGTGCATTCCAAGGGTCAACTCGTTCACCGGCAGTGGGTAGTACAAGGGTGTCTGATCTACTGTTCAAGGATATACTGAACAACAAATTATGAGCTTAAATCACAGAACCAAACAGCCATTATCATAGAAATGGCTAGTTTACCAGAGAAGATAGTGAGGGTAAGAGGGGCATGACAAAGATCATAAAAGTAATAAAAATGAGAGTAAGACCAATCAGATTGGGCAGGGCGAAGTTAGCATGAAAGGGGTGGTATGAGTTGGTAAAGATCCTGGATTCAATGTGAAAGCCAGTAAAGGGAAGGTGGAAGCTATTACAATGCTTGCATCTTGCAGGACTCGGGCAGAGCTAGTGAACATGAAGAATCCCGAGGTGCAGAGCACTAGCCTTAGTAACGGCATGGGATGTGATGAAAGGAGAATGCAGAGGCAGGATGAGCTGTATGATGATTGTACCTCTACAGTGCAATAATAGTCTACAGTGCTATATGAACTGATGTGATGATCCTTTTATGATGGAGCTGTAGCTTTAAATATTTAGCCTGTAAGGAACATGGTAACAAGTAAGGGAAATGAATGGAAAGGAATTAGGACTGGGATCAGTGGCAAGCCAAAATAATCACTTGTAGGCTCTTTCTATATCCATGCTATGAGAAGACATAGCTTTTAAAGGCACATTTACTTTGCTATAACTATCTCCTCTATAACAGGTCCTGATGAAAATGACTTAAAATTTTCTCCCAAATTTTATGAGCCATCCCACATCTTGTGTTATATCACACTTTCTGGTTGATGGCAAAAGAAAGTGAAAGATTGGCAAAAGAAAGTGAAAGATTTCTTCTTACTCTATTTTATTTAAAAAAGAGATATATGGGTATATGGATTTTCCTTAAAACAAAAATGAAGCAGAATTTTTTATACATTTTTCTTATTGATTGTAATTAAACTACATTATATTTCACTAATTTATGAAAAAAACTTGAACAGTAAAATCTGACCATGAGTTAGATAAGTGTTATTATAAGGATCAGTTCACCTCTGTTTATTGGTTTACTTATAAGAAGGTACTAGGTTTTCATTAAGCAAAACCAAGCCTCTAGTAAAGGAAGTAGAACTGTAATAATAGCATGTAGGTTTTAGGTTTAAAAACCAACCAACCAACCAACCAACCAACCAACCAACCAACCAATCATCAACAACAACAATAACAAAAACTTTGTTTAGCCAGATTACCTGAGTTTATATAATGACTTTTAGAGAATGGCACAATTAACATATCTATGTGTACTTCAAGACTTCAGTTAGGATTACAGTGCAATGTAATGAGTGTAACCAATCCTTCTCTAAGTCATGCTGGCTCACACCTCAGAGAACGCTGCTAAACTGAGCTGGGAATAGAGCTCACGGAAGAGTGCTTGCCTGGCATGTGCAAGCCCTTGGGCTCAATCTCTAGTTCTACAATCAAAACAAAGACACAAATTACCTTGCTGAACTACTTTTTGTAAATGTTCTTATATAATGACCAAAGTTAGTGGATCTCCAACTTTACCACCCTGAATCTTTCCTTTAGATTTTGAAGGTCTGTGTAAAAATATTTTCCTAAGAACATTCATGTCTCAAAATGCATGAGATCTAACAAGAGAAATTAAATATTATAGAAGGGATAGTATTCAGGAGCTTGAGGCACAGAACATACTGTTCCACATGCCACATTTGTGTTCAAGACACTGGCTGATAGATGAGGGCTATCTCTAAGCCTGCAAAAGGCAGCATAATGAACCTTAGATGATTCCAAAATTTTATATGTAAGCTTCACTATTTTTTTTAAGAAAACATTTTTCCATCGGCATCTCTTATAATATAGAAGTGACCCTCAGCACAGTGTTCAGCTATTATCACCTAGGTATAAGGAGAAATTAGATTACTCTTTTCAGTTATTTAATGATATTTGAAGAACATGATAAACTAAACATCATGTCTTTAAATGAAGAAAATCACTGCTTTGTTTAAAAGTACCCAGGCCAGCTGCCCACTGAGACTCACTTGTGAAGTGGGTTAACTCAGGACACATCAACAATTTAAAAGGCAAAATAAAGATTCTAATTCATCATTCACATGAGCAAATACATCTCAGCAGCAGCTAGTGCTGGGAAAGCCAGGCAGGATGGAGCATTCTGATTAAGAATCAGATAGGTCTGTCTTCTGTTCATGTTTGAATAGCTGTGAGACCATAGGCAGAGTTTCCACTGCCTCATTTCTACAGTAATAGCAAAACCTCTGATACAAGGCAGCAGCCAGTGAGGGCTGATCAAAACTGTTAACGTAGGTGGATTTGGAATTCCCAGAGAAACATACAAACATACTTCTGTGTATGTGTGTGACAACAGTTCCAGAAGGGAACTGAGGGCAGAAACTATGACTATAATAGCACTGTTCTATGGCTGGGGACTTGGGCTGAAGAAAAAACAGAAATTCAGAAGGGTGGGGCTATTCCCACTCTGCTTTCCTGTCAAGATGTGAGGAAGCTCCCATAACCACAGCTGTAGGTACTCCTGCCATCAGGCCGTCCTCACTGTCAGCAGGTTATACTTCCAAACCAAGGGCCAGAATCAATCCTTCCTCTTCCAAGTCACAACTTGTCAAGGACTTGGTCACAGCTATGACATGTGTAACTAGTTCAATGGATATCGAAGGTAAATAACAGATACAAAATCAGACATACCAGAGAAACCCAATGATTCATTTTTGTTTCTCTGTCTGAAAAATCTTGGTGGCAAAACCTCAGGGTCACATCATGGATGGCTAAATGACTGTTACAATTAACTTCAAATTTTAGTAAAACATACATAAGAAATAACAGTGATATAAGAGATATCTTTCCATGCTAGAATTACAGACATCTTACTGCCAATATACTGTGTAATTAAATATATGCATCTATGTGAATAAATGTGATACACATACTATCATCTATCTGCTTTATATGAGCTGAAACCTTACCTGGGATTATTGATAACTTTCACCAGTGCATCATACAGCTCTTCTTCAGTGACTGTATTCCATTCTAACAAGATCCCCATACCTTTTGCCTGTACTCTTGTCATAGTATCATAATGGTCTCCAAAAAGTGGAATTCCCACTACAGGGACACCATGATACATAGTTTCAAATATACTGTTCAAACCACCATGGCTTAGGAAGGCTCTGATGTTTGAATGGCCTAAAGGATAAAAAGGAAACAACTTACATTATTACTCCATATTTATCCAGAACTTCCTACAAGACCAACACAATAGTAAGTTACATTTTAGTAAGTGAATTTTTAAAGAGGTAATTTCATTGATCCATTCTTTCTACCAATTAAAATGATTGTTCCATATATCAACTGAAATCCATTTTAGGTAATTTAAACATATAACATTAATCATGAAAAATAAGACATTCCCTCAAGCACAAATTTCACATAACTAGAAACACACACTTTAATTGCTAAAAATAAACAGAAAGTCAGTTAGGACATCAACTATAAGAGATGTAGTATTGTAATATTTAGTTGTCATAGGAATGGAATGGTTAGCTGGTCAAAATTTTAATGAGGTAGTCCTTTTAATGGGCTGTATTTCACTACAGAGATGAAAATTTTGCATATAAAGTGAAAGAAACAAACTATGCTTAGGAAATATGTTGCTGGCTAGTAAATAAATTCTATAAGGATGCAGAAATTCAAATCTATTAAGTATACTTACCAGATACAAAACTGCACAAATCATCATACTAATAGGCTCTTGGTGCATTTGTCTCTCCTAGTGCTATATAGTTAGTGACTAACCCTTACCTCATACTAACAAATGATTAGATTTAAAAGTATTTTTGGTAGCAGGATTCCTATTTGAACAAAACCTGTACTACCAAGTCCAGCATTAAAAAATACCAAGTAGAGCTGGCATATGAATAAAAGGGGCACTACAGTTTATTGCCTACTTCTAGACCTGAATGAATCTGACTACAGGATTCATGCCAGCACCTGCAGAGGTGTTGCTCAGAGTACTAGGAAAGGACTAATCTTGGAAAAGTCAGAACACCGAGACAAGGAGAACCTGAGGAACCTATCTATCACTCTGTTGCACTGAGCTAGCTGATGGTCAATTTTGCTGTGGATTTTTTCCTAGCTTCTTCCTACCTTATATAGATTCTAAAGTCACAACAACAAAGACAGAAAAGAAAAGGAAAAGAATTCAAGTAATGGGAAAAGAAGATTGTGTTTATTTTTACTCAGTTTCATTTATTAGATTTTGAATGGGTTAGGTAGAAAGGAATTATGTATAAAAGTTTTTTACCATTTTACAGTGAAAAACTGAAATAGCTGGATTTGTGGGTAGAAATGGTAATGGCAGAGTGCTTGCCAATCATGTGAGGTCCTGTACTCAATCCTCAGTGACTGAACACCCCCCCCCCATTATTTAACTATTTGGTGGCATACAACTGTGATTTCAGCACTAGGAAGCTAGAGGCAAGACTTCAAAGATATATAGTTGAGTACAAGTACTAAACTGTTTTTAAATGAAATAATAATAATAATAATAATAAATTAAAAAAGAGTCTGGCTCTTAAGATCATTGTAGCATCTAGAAAATATATTTTAAAGCAAGTTTAAGGTTGTTACTAGTATGTTAAGATAATTTTAAAATGTCATTTTATTTAATATTTAGAATTAATTATGCATAAGTGTGAGTCAATATTGCTCAGAGCAACACCTTTCTAATCATTTCTTTATTACACAGTAAGGGCTGACATGGCATTTAATGAGTAAATTTAATAAAAAATTTAATTTTTACTGTCTGTACTCATTAAACAAAGTAAAATAATTTATATTTAGGCATACTTAAAAGATAAGCATATAATCAATATAAATTTTGTGTTTAAGACCAAAATTACAATAAATAAAAATTTAAAACAAATGTTTATTTACCAAAACTACCTAGTAATTTAGGAATAATTAAGGCCAGTGATCAAATTAAACTTAAATATTTCCCTGACTTTCAGCCTTTTTTTGTTTCAGATAAGTGAATAACTCCAAAATTATCTATGATTTAGATATATCTGTAAATTAATATAAGATCAGTTTGATTTTGTTTTTAATTTAACTGTTGTTATTAACTAACCTAATCAGATATAGCTTTATATATTGCTACTAGCTTATAGAATTTAATGTATGTTTTATGGACATTAAAATTGGGTGATTGTTTAAAATATTTCATTATAGATTTCAGTAGCTGCATTTTACAAATGATTTTATAACAAATAAAATTCTAGATCAGTCTGAATTTTGAGAATTGAAGTACTAGGTAAGAATGACACCACACACACTTTCCAAACCACTCTTGTACTAACATCATGTTCACGTATCAGTCAAGCACGAGCAGCTACTGACTTACCAAGCAGGTCATTTTGAGGCAACCATTCTATGAGCTTAGTGTTGTTTCCTAGGTTCTTTGGTTTGGTTCCAGAAAATCTAAAATAGATACCATACAGGAGATCTTTCAGAAATGAAGCTTTATAAGATGCATTTATTTTGTAAATTTACGAATGTTAGGTTGTATGATAAATTACTGATACTCTTCTGAGTAAAGTTTTGGTTTAGTATCAATAAAAATATACCACATATAGACAGATAAAGTCTACTTATTCTTCTAATAATTCTAAATACATATGTAATTATCTTCTAATAATTCTAAATATATATATAATTATATATAATATATCACATATATATGATATATATAAATTATATATATATGTATATATATATATACATACATATATATATATGAGATGTGGGGACCCAAATGAATATTTGCTAAACTCAATTCTACACAAGTACGCAGAGAGAAGAGAAACAACCACCACTGAGCTATCACTAACTTCCATCCTTGTAAGCCAGTGCCAGCACTGAAAGGCAGCAGAGAGTATGCTTCATTGCCTTGGATCCACAGAGAGTGGCAGAGCAAAGCAATAGTTAGGCTGTTTTCTATGTAGTGAACCTCAAATGTACCTGACAACTATGAAGACAACAAGAATCCTCAATAAGGTACAAGAATGCTCTGAAGTAACAAGCCTGATAGAGAGATCCCAATGGAACTAAAGTAAGAAGGGGGAAGTTCTGTTCAGTCAGTGCCCATTTCCTAGCCCAGCCTGACACAGTTTTTATAAAGCCTAGACAATTAAAAGTATATATAATGTCTTGGTAGACCCTTTTTACTTTCTGTGGAGTTGTATTCACTAATATATCCCCTGAGCTCCAGGATTGCAAATAAATTCATGCTCATTCAAGTATTCAGACTTGATTCCATGCTACAGGGCCTTCAGTGGAGGCTGGAATGTACCCCAGAATTTATCTTAGCCAATATTAATTGGCTGGTAAGGTACTGAGAGTTTTAGAAACTCAGTCTCTTAGATTCAGAGTCTGTAAATATTGATCTAGGTGAGATATTAAAGGGAGAGTACAAAGTACCTGGATTAATGAAGTATTTAAGTCATTTACTCATTCATAATTAACTACCTTATTCCAAACTGATTTGAAAAAAATATATATAGACAGGCATGAAATTACAACTGAATTTTAAAAATAAGAAAAAAATGGGGATTTCGGCTAGAGGAAACATAAAACTAAGTTCAACATAGATTATCTTATTCCACAACGTATTCTAAATATATTCTATGCCATTATCTTAGTAATTACAGACAGTCCTTTATGAATTAGTTTTGGATTTCAATGCAGTAGAAAAAAAATAAAACCTCAAGATCATCTAATCTAGCCAGTAAATCAATATGCCATGCTCCACAAGGGCAAGAAGATTAAATAAGGAGATACTGGGTTTCAACAGTAAAAAAAATCAACCTGAATTATCATGACCTTACCTCCAAATCACTTTCTGAGGCAATCTCCCCAGAGCTCCTGCCAGTTTGTTAGCAATGTCTTCTGACAGATACTTGACACCAGCTCCAAAGGACACCAAGACAAAGCCATGTTCCTGAGCACCATTTACCCACCTTTGCAGATCCTGAAACAAAAATATGGAAAATAGTTTTATGAAGACAAATACAAGTCAGCAAAATTAAAACTGTACTTTGAAAAATCTTCATATAATTTCCTTATACAAACAACAACAAAGTAAGAACAGCACATGGAATTTTCCTCTAAAAACTACAAAAGGTTTATGTCAGGGGATAGAGAAGTTTTTCAGCTATAAAGGACATTTACCACTCTTGCGAAGGACTTGGGTTCAGTTTCCAATACACACACATAACTGTCTATAACTACAATTTCTAGGATATGGCAATCTCTTCTGCTCTATGCCCATAATAGTTATTTATATACTCTGCACACATACATGTAAGAAAAACACTCATAGACATAAAACAAATGAAATTTAAAATTTATTTCTTCTAACAATGCTCACTGAATTAGGATGGCATATGTTTTTGTTCTTTCTCTCCCCACCCCATGTGTGTGTCTGTATGTCTTTCTTTCTTCTCTCCCCCTCCCCTCTCCCTGTCCTTCTTCAAATTGTATCAACTCAAAAAACAATAGCTGAGAGGACATTCTAAGTCCTCAAAAGTCAGAACATTCTAAGAGTTAATCCACCCCCGGTTAGAAATGTGAGAATACAAGCAAATGATTCAATTGACTATGTGCTGTCCCCTTCAGCTATACTCCTCAGTGAGTCTTTTCACATTTTGGCTGGGGTGGATGATATGCACAAAAATGAAAGCAGTTTCTTACATGGGTAGCACTCCTGTTAGTTATGTTCTGTAAGCACAAGTTTTAGGTTAATGGCAGGTCATCCAGGTGAATCAATCTTTCTCAAAGATGTAGAGGCGTTTTACTGTATGGACAGTAATGGGTCCAGCAACATTTGAGGGCACAAAACTCCCTTAAGGACAGCCCTACTGACTACTGAATGGTATGGTGTTGACAGTCATCAAAACAAAAGTGTGACTCAGTTTTGTAGTAGTATTTGTGGTTTAGGCCCTGCTGTCAATACCATTACACAGACCCTGCCTTTCTGTTCAGTATCAGTGGATTGCTGTGGTTTTACAGTTTCATACCACTTTTTAGAACACACTGATCCACAGCCAAGGACCCACTACATGGTAAGACTCATGTTACACTGGCACCACTTGCCTATATAAAAAGAACATGTGACATACAGTTTTCTTTATTTAATGATACTTGTTTAAAGGTGCTTTATGACATTGCATTCCTAGAGGAGGAATGGAAGAATCACAGTTTTTATCCCAAATTAATTAGAGAATCAAATACTGTAAGAGGAAGAGTGAATGATAGAGCCAGTGAACTAATCATACTTTGATTGTTGGGTAGAAACCTATCTTAGCATTACTTTCTAGGAACCTTGATTTAAAATTGTAAAAAAGAAACAACCTATCTTAATTTTCTATCAAAACTACCATTTTGTTACATTTACCAAGCCTTATCTCACATGATAAAAAACCCAAGCTTATCTCTAGATTCTAATCTCTAGATTCTAGGTAAGAAGGAGAAGCAAATCTATTCTCAATTTAATTTTATGCACAGTTCTGAGGCAGGCATATGTGAGATATATACAAATGCTTCATAGAGAATGCAGAAAATGTGGCACCTTTTCCCTGTCTTGCCTTCATGTAAGTTACAACCTACCACTCAATTTTAGGATCAATACTATTTGGAAAAAAGTTTATTCAGAAGCAAGAAGCTTCACAGAAATAATGTCATTTCTGTCAAAAAGATTTAAAAGTTCCAGAATTTTAGTAAAATTTAGTTTAAAAAACTAAAAAACACTTCTCAAGTTTTTATTTGGCACGAAATGAAATGAAACACACGCGCGCGCGCGCGCGCGCGCGCACACACACACACACACACACACACACACACAAAACTCAGCTATTAAAAACAATGACTTCATGAAATTCTTAAGAACACACATGGTATGCACTCACTGATAAATGGATATTAGCCCAAAAGCTTGGAATACTCAAGATACAATTCACAGACAACTTGAAGAAGGAAGAACAAAATGTGTATGTTTTGGTCCTTCTTAGAAGGGGAAACAAAATACCTACCAGATGAAATATAGAGACAAAGTGTGGAGCAGAAACTGAAGAAAAGACCATCCAGAGACTGCCTCACCTAGGGATCCATCCCACATACAGACACCAAACCTAGACACTACTGTGGATGCCAACAAGTGCTTGATGACAGGAGCCTGATATAGCTGTCTCTGAGAAGCTCTGCCAGAACCTGACAAATACAGAGGTGGATGCTTACAGCCAACCATTGGACTAAGCACTTGATTCCCAGTGGAGGAGTTAGACAAAAGACAAAATGAGCTGAAGGGGTTTGCAGCTAAATAGGAAGAACAACAATATGAACCAACCAGACCCCACAGAGCTCCCAGGGACTAAACCACCAACCAAAGAGTATAAATGGAGCCATCACTCCAGCCGCATATGTAGCAGAGAATGGCCTCAATGGGAGGAGAGGTCATTAGACCTGTGAAGCCTTGATGCTCCAGTGTATGGGAATATCAGGATGGAGAAGCTGGAGTGGGCTGGGTCGGGGAACACTATCATAGAATCAGGGGGGATGGGATGGGGGTTTTCAGAGCAGAAACCAGGAAAGGGGATAACATTTGAAATGTAAATAAAGAAAACATCAAATAAAAAAGAAACACACACAGTATCTTTTTCTCCCTTTTCCTTCCACAATTATTAACCATAATAAGGATGTATTTGCTTAGTCTTTACTAACAGGCAAGGAAGTAGAACAAGTTGGTATGCATACAGTTACCTACAACCTACAGGAAAAGTTGTCAGTATTTCAGTAGTACTTCCTTTGGCTTACAAGAGACAGTGTGGCTTCAGGGTGATATCCAAACTGGGTTGGAAGTAAAAGAGGTAAAAAGAATGTCCTGAGTACAGATGGGGAATGGGTAGACACCTGGCTTCTACTTAATTGAACCCATTCACCACAATGGTTTCTGATCCCCACAAGTGCACAGAATATTGACTTGATAGATGAACAATGGGACAACTGAAGGGATTGAGACTTGGATTTGGCTAGAGAGACACACAGAAAACACATTTGAGTTAGAAGTTACAAGGAGGTTAAGGCCGCTAAGCCTACAGCAAAGGCATAAACTGGGATTTCATGAGAAAAAGGTGTCTCTATCTCTAATGAGTTGGGAAGCTCTAGCTAACACCTCCCCTATGTATACACTGACAATATCTTCTAGAATATAAGAATTCATCAATGATATGTTTAAATGATTCTGTGAAGGTTCTTTAAGAAAATTAATTTCAGAATAACACGTGCTATATATAAAAAACCTGACTGCAAAATTTATTATCTTAAAATACAAAAGTACATTGAAACTTCCTTTCTCTGAGGAATGAGGACCGAAATTCAGATCCATAGCTGGGCATAAATCCACTATACTAATCCGTGTTGGGACCGTATATAGAGTGACCCTGGGTATATGCTAGCTACCTCTGTAGCCAAGTCAACCAAAGATCCTGTCACAAAATAAACTTGAGGCATGATTTGTCTGCAGCTGGTCTCTGCATGCATGCAATCACATGCAGGTGTATTGCACACATAACTACACACACATGGGCAAAAAAATCACATGTGCATTACACATATAAACTCATTTAAAAATGAAAATACACAAAAAGACTAAGGAATTTTGGAGAAGCACAGGCAGTTTACTTTTCCAGGTATTATTGTGTCCCCAGAGCCTAGAGCAATTATGTCTCTTAATGTTAGCTCACAGGACAGAGCAATGATGATGGCTGATGGGGGCAAACTGCTGTCAGATGTGAGCTTGAGATTTTCATCAGAGAGTAAAGGAGTTATAAAACTATAGGTCTAGGGAAAATACGTCTTCCTATACTTTCACAGATCATAAATCACAGAAGGATAAAAATGTTATACTGAATAAAACAGAAGATTTATTGGTAGACACAAAGGAATCTGTTTGTCATACTCCAGAATGGTCTTCCTGAGTCAGGGAGAACAGAAGTCACAAACAGATGGAGCTCACTAAAGATCAAACACACTACAGAGAATACAGAGTGAAACAATAAACTAGAAGGAATTTAGAACATATTAAAAGGGTTAGTATAAAAACCAAATAAACAGAAATATACATAAAACTGAGAAACCCAGAGGCCACTTATACATAAACAGTTTTCTTGGGAAAACTGCCCCCAGAGAATGTTAAACTGCAAAAACATTCCAGAAAAATGTTTCACCTTATTTCAGAGGAAAACAAATTCCAAATGTTCATATCATCTACAAGCATTCTATTAAATGCTAAGACCCAACAATGTAACCTTAAACATTAAAAGAAATTATTTTAATGTTCACCTATTTTATAGTTTTGCAATTTTCTTTCAATTTTTTTTCATAAAGAATACAATCTAAGTAGCCTCTGGGTTTCTCAGCAATCTTTTCCCACTGTATGATTCACACTCAAGTGGTATTTTCTTTCAGTAATTCAGCAGTATGAGCTCTTTAGTGTATTCCCTTTCCATCCATATAGAACTTAAGAGAATTTTATTTCCATGGATCTAGAATAATAAGAGAGAGTCCTATATCAGTTTTGTTTTAAGGCAAGATCTTGCTATGCAGTTCCTACAACTCTGTAACTAGTTATTTAGCTATGTATACCATTAATCCACAACAATACCCAGGCCTTAGCCTCTCATTCCTGCCTCCATCATTATTTTCAATCATCCCATTAGTCTGCTTGCTCAGTACAATGCATAGAATATTTCATCTCAAAGATTCAAACGGTCATCATCTCCTCCGTGATTCAAACTGTCACCATCTTGCTTTCTTTTTTTTTTATTCGATATAATTTATTTACATTTCAAATGACTTCCCCTTTTCTAGCCCCCCCACTCCCCGAAAGTCCCGTAAGCCCCCTTCTCTTCCCCTGTCCTCCCACCCACCCCTTCCCACTTTCCCGTTCTGGTTTTGCTGAGTACTGTTTCACTGAGTCTTTCCAGAACCAGGGGCCACTCCTCCTTTCTTCTTGTACCTCATTTGATGTGTGGATTATGTTTTGGGTATTCCAGTTTTCTAGGTTAATATCCACTTAATAGTGAGTGCATACCATGATTCACCTTTTGAGTCTGGGTTACCTCACTTAGTATGATATTCTCTAGCTCCATCCATTTGCCTAAGAATTTCATGAATTCATTGTTTCTAATGGCTGAATAGTACTCCATTGTGTAGATATACCACATTTTTTTGCATGCGCTCTTCTGTTGAGGGATACCTGGGTTCTTTCCAGCATCTGGAAATTATAAATAGGGCTGCTATGAACATAGTAGAACATGTATCCTTATTACATGGTGGGGAGTCTTCTGGGTATATGCCCAGGAGTGGTATAGCAGGATCTTCTGGAAGTGAGGTGCCCAGTTTTCGGAGGAACTGCCAGACTGATTTCCAGAGTGGTTGTACCAATTTGCAACCCCACCAGCAGTGGAGGAATGTTCCTCTTTCTCCACACCCTCTCACACACCTGCTGTCTCCTGAATTTTTAATCTTAGCCATTCTGACTGGTGTAAGATGAAATCTTAGGGTTGTTTTGATTTGCATTTCCCTAATGACTAATGAAGTTGAGCATTTTTTTAAGATGCTTCTCCGCCATCCGAAGTTCTTTAGGTGAGAAGTCTTTGTTTAACTCTGTACCCCATTTTTTAATAGGGTTGTTTGGTTTTCTGGAGTCTAACTTCTTGAGTTCTTTATATATATTGGATATTAGCCCTCTATCTGATGTAGGATTGGTGAAGATCTTTTCCCAATTTGTTGGTTGCCGATTTGTCCTCTTGATGGTGTCCTTTGCCTTACAGAAACTCTGTAACCTTATGAGGTCCCATTTGTCAATTCTTGCTCTTAGAGCATACTCTATTGGTGTTCTGTTCAGAAACTTTCTCCCTGTACCGATGTCCTCAAGGGTCTTCCCCAGTTTCTTTTCTATTAGCTTCAGAGTGTCTGGCTTTATGTGGAGGTCCTTGATCCATTTGGATTTGAGCTTAGTACAAGGAGACAAGGATGGATCAATTCACATTCTTCTGCATGCTGACCTCCAGTTGAACCAGCACCATTTGTTGAAAAGGCTATCTTTTTTCCATTGGATGTTTTCAAACCATCTTGCTTTCTAAATTCTGCTCTGATCCACTTATCTGTCATCCCTGCTAATTCTGAAATTTATTGCTATTTTATAATATAATTTAATGTTTGCATGGTTTAATTTTTCTTATTACATTTATTTTGCAATTTGGTTATTTCTACATTTGATACATTTTAATTAATTTTAAACTCAAAATAATGCTACTTATATGCACTGTGAATATTTATGCACATAGACATAGAATATGTATTCCATTTCACAGGAAATATAAATTTAGAAATCCTAACCATCCTTTATATCCAGTTGTCAGTATAGCACTCTATACCACCAGGTGGTAGAGCAGCATAGAGAAGAGATGCTTGGCTTCAAACATCACTATGTCTAAGACTGATACTCATACCTAAGGGTTCTGGGAATCAAACCCCCAAGGGAATAACTCTCCAATCTTCTAGATAGAAATGAAACCCAATGATCAAAACAATGCACCAAATATTCTACATAAACATAGTAACACAGATGTTAGATCATACCCCACTCTATGTTGAAAAATAACTTCATGTCTAAACAATATAATTGCCAGATTTGTGCCACCTTCTCTTCCTTTCTCTCCTCTCTCTGTGTATGAGCATTCTGGAAAGAAAACCTCACAATAAAAATAAACATATTATCTTCTTGCAGTGTTAAGTAAGTTTCCCTAAAATTTTTACAGTAAAGAATGCATAAGGAAAATAATTATGTTTGCTTATAATAATCATTGCTATATGTTAAAATATCTGCCTTCTTTAACAGCTACCACATAATTATATAGTTATTTGGTTTCTATTTGCCAGATTCCTTTCTCTGGATCAACTATATACCAAATGGCTTCCCTTGGTCATAAGAAACAGGAAGTAGGGAGTTGTGTGTGCTGTTCTCTTACTAGTCCACTTACTTTATCTAGTGCTGTTCAGCCTGGGCACTGTGACAGGAGACTGGGTACAATGGGAGTTAAAGAATATAGCAGAGTAGTGATCTAAAAGTATAACAATTTCAGTATTTTTTTGGTACTACTTCTACATGATGGATGTTGAGAAGTCATGGACAGTATAAGAACCTAGCTAGTTCTTCAACTTTTCAGAGACCATTACTGAATAATTGATGTTCCATTTTCTATCCAAAAGCAAACAGAAGACTACTATTAATTTTAGATCATTTAAACCCCTAGAGTTAACTCTTTCTGAACCAATAAAAGATTAACTAAATATTGGACAGTGCAGTTCTGCCTCCATCTTCACTGAGGTTCCATTCTGATGGTATCAAATCTTCCAAACTTAGAAAGGATATTCATGTCTGATACCTAGGAACAAACTAGCTCTAGGTATGTCCTGCTGGCACCCAGTGATACGAACTTATACCTCTTTCTCTACCCAAAACTGGGAGCCTGGAGAAAGGGTCAGCACAGGCAAGAAAACTTTTAACACTGCATCCTTTGTCTGCCCCATGCATTCTGAGGGAAAGAATGCGTGGACTGTGAGAGAGTCCTACACAAAGATGGCAATAGAAGAAAAGGGGGAGGGAGCTGAGGGCACTTTTGTTGTTACCAACACCAACATCAATAGGGCTTTTTTCCCCCTCTCTTTTACCATGTCTGATATAAAGAATGTTCTGCTTAGATCAGGTGGGCTGCAAATAATTGAAATATTTATTTTGTAAAATTTAGCAACTAAATAACAGCAAATATTTTGATATAAAATCTTTTAAAAAGAGCTCAGGCATCTTATGATTTTGAATACTACCAGAATAGTTTAACAAGACTTACTAAATAAAAATTATCAATAAAAAAATAAAAGTTAGGGTTAGGTAGAAGTAGAGAGCATGAGATAAAGCCCTTACTGCAAGAGGAACTAAGTTCAGAGTCTCAGCACCTCTGCAAAAGTCAGATGGGCTAGGACCTGGCTGTGACCCCAGGACTAGGGGATGAAAGTAGGCAAACTGTGGCAGTCAGCCCTGCCAAGATGGTGATCTCTGAGCTCTGTATCTCTAAGAGACCATGTATCATAAAACAAAAGGCACTGGATGTCAATCTCTGATCTCCGCATATCAGCACCAGTAAGCACATACAAAGACACACACACACACACTCCTCAAAATGAACATGTACTGACCACTGTTTTATGCTTATGAACAGATTTTCCTCAAAGTCCATTTCTACAACTTGCTATTTGATGATAATCAAGTCACTAGAAGCCTGGCTTCTTCTCTTCCATAAGTGTAGGTAATACATCACAGGACATGGAGATCAAATGGGATCAAATGTTTTTAAAGTACTCTGTCAGCTAAAAAAAAAAAAAAAAGCTTGCTCTTTTTCCTAGCTGAGATGTCTAATAAGCAATAAACAAATTAAGGGACAAAAAGACATGCATCTCAAGGAAAGGAAAGATAAGAAAAGACAGTCCTACTAAAACAAGGTATTTTCTTTACATTTTGTTACCATTTTACATTCCTCAGAATAAAGCTAGTTATAATAAATACATAAAGGAAAAATAGTACAATGTTTTTCATATAGTATAAAGTTGTCAAGTTTTTTAAAAAATTCAAATGCTTTCCAAGTTTATCTAGGAATTTAAGCAGCAACTAAAGATGCATTAGAAAGATCAATGTCAAGGTGATAGCTAATTCTTCCTAACACTGAACATTTGAGAGAATAAAAAACCCTGAAAGACATTCATTTCCACCGAGATACTGAAGTATCTTTTTTCCTTTCCAGTACGCTTTCAATTTTTACCAGCACAGTTACAATTAAAAAAGTAAGCAAAATTTGAAACCTTTTGAGGAAAGCTAGATTTTCAAGGTTCTTCAGACCTTCAGCAAACTGCAGATAAGCATTTTTGACATCCCAAGGATATGAGCATAGCAAGGTGTTGAGATGCTGTGGGAAGTACACTGGGTAAACAAAAGAGCAGATACCAAGCAAACAAAGGAAACCCACTAGAAAAGAAAGTCTCTCAAAATGATATGTAAATCTTTCTTATATTGCAGGAATATAAAAAGATGTACGGAGGCTAGTGATCTGGAAACAGATTTGAAATGAGCATGTGCACGAGAGAAGAGACCACGATGCATGAGTTACCTTTCTTCCTGAACGAGCGCCAAGTAAAGGTCTGCAGCCTAGAACACATTCCTTAATCTCCTGTCTCAGTAAACAGCAAAATTACGCTGTAAAACCATGGACATGTGTACTACTTATAGTTTAAAGGGAAAGGATACAATGCCTTTATTTACTCTCCAGGCATATTGATTTCATCAATGATGTAATCACTGTTAAACAAACTTGTATCGGCCACATTTTATGTGTGTGGATCTTTACGCCAGGAATATAAAAGAGCAAGATATGGTTTCCTGCCTGGGAGTTCAAAGTCCAACCCAGATTCCTGGCTTTCACTAACAGGGAATTAACACTGCCTTTGCTGTATTACTTCCTGTGCTAACCAAATGGATTCCTTGGAAATAATAAATTTAAATTTTAGAAAGCTCACTTATGTTAAATACTTGGGGGTTATATCTTACTTTTCTACTGATTTCAAAGTTGTATTGCCAGAGAAATAATTTGATGACAATCAATTCCAGGTTATAGGCTAAATCTTTCCAGAATCCATTATAAAAAATATTTAGACTTAAATAAAATAGTAAAAAGACAAAGCATAAGAACTTCATCATTAAGTATTAGACATGCTTTTTCTAGTATTATGACATTGGTATTTAGTGATTCTAAATTATAAGCCAGCATAGAGCAAAACAGAAAAGTGAGAACTTGTTTAAAACTAGTCTAACACATAATTACCAAGGTAATCACTCAAACAGATCTTTCTAGGTTGATGGTAACACATAAGTCAGTTGGTCTCAAATGCTTTATGAAATAGTCCATCTTCTGCTATACAAAGGCCAGATATCCATAGCTTCATAGATATTTCCACCAGCTCAAGTGTTCCTCTCTAATTATATGAACACTGTATAAACTGAAGGAAGCTGGAGAAAGCTTTGGTCCACTTTTTGGCATGAGTGACAATGTAATATATGCCCTTCTCCCTCTTACTCCTCATTTAAGTAATAGCTTTATCCATTTATACAGGAAGTAAATTATCTTATACAATAAAGGTAATGACCCAGAAGTAATGGTACATTGATTTCAGGATGAGTAGTTGGTCATCTCAGGGGAAGCATGTGTGCCTTGAATAGAAACATGCTGAACGAAAGTAACCACCTGCTGAAACTGTATATTCTTCCATGTATAACCTTATATAAAGAAAATAGTAAACCTCACTGTATTGGAAAAATAATATGATGATTAGGCAAAGAAAAGAATTCTATCTGGATTCTGTCATGGCTATATATGTAGAGAATGAAGTGTAGTTATCTAACACCACTTCAACCCCAACTAGCAATGCTAGATCCTCTAGGGAAATGGCTGGAAAGAACATCCAATCAATATGTACTACACTGCCAATTCTATAGCACTAAAATGTGAATTAGTCTCCTCTTTTTATATTCCATGACCAATTCATTTTGTGAATACTGTAGGGAAGGTAGAGAAGTCTATGGGAGAAATTATCTTTGAGCAGACAATAGTGATGGGCTTTCTCACCTATTTCCTTCATTTATTCTGGGCCTTCTTGTGAAAGATCACTTTCCGATCTGAAACACTATATTCAAAAGTTTTATTCAATCTTTAATCCCTACTTGATGCTCAAGTTCTCAACTTCTTTTTATTTCATTTAAAATTCCGATGGTTCGTCCAAGGATCACAAACCGTACTAAAGACCATCCATTCTCTTAGCTTATTCTGGTTTTGCTAACTTGGGCTCTCTGCTCACAGATTTTCTGCACATGAGAGTACTTTCATCTACCCAAACTCAACAAATCATTCAAGGTCAGCTCCCATGCTACCTACTGTACCAGTCCTTATCTGATTTTGCCAAAATTCATCATGCATTCTTCATTTTTCTACTTTGCTACACATATCTATGGCACTATTCAGACACAAACTGCTTATATATTATTTACATACATCATATCCTTTCAGAGACTTTATTTTTCTTGAACTTAAGACATCAAGAATAAATTTCATCCAAAATGTATCTTCTGTCTTAGATTTTTCTCTATTCATTTATAGAAAATCATTATTTTCTATAATCATTTTGTAGATGGATATACATTACCAAATAGTTAAAGAATTTATTCTAAAATCTTAGGTGTAGCTTCCCGCCCCCCCTCCCTCCCAGAAATCAATGTGCATTTTCCCCATATAATATTGCTATATCTGGTAATTTCAGACAATTTAAGTTATATTCCAGCATTTTAGGTATTATTGAAAGTTAACTAATAATTCAAAGGACACATGAGAGATGAATTTTTAGACATCAAATCATGTTCTCTCCACCAACTTCCAAGGTACCAGTGACCAATGCATTCTCTGCATCACTAAACAAATTCCTTTTTTAACAGTGAACATCTGAGAGTAACTGTTTAGCTGAGGCATACTTGCAGCAAACTCTAAAAGGAATCCCAGTTGGAGCATTTCAATGAGAGAACAGACATTTTATATCTATGTGTGTATCTATGTACCTATGCATTTATCTGTCATTGTTCCTGATTTTGAAATTGTATGTCACATTACCCAAGAAATGAAATGGCATCATGAGACTTTGAATTGGCACCAGACAAACATGACTAGAGAAAAACAGCTTTAGCATTCTAGAAGAATATTTTAAAGAATTCTCATTTAAGACAGGTTCAATCAATCAAAAATTTCAAATCTCTATAGCTCTAAATGTTCACAAATTTTTATGATATACTTCATTTCAGAAGACTATCCACTAGAATGTAAAATTAGAAGAAAAAGAATAATCATCATGTTCCTCTAAATTAATATCTATGATAAAACAATATGTGAATAATGATCTAAAGGCCTTGTCAAGTTCTGACAGAGTTATAGTCCTCAGGATCAATGAACTTAAAAGTTTCAGAGAGGTTCATTTCAAGCAGGGAAATTTATGTTACTAAATAGACTTGGGGGTAGAAGATTTTTTTTTTAAAAAAAGAACTATTTAGAGAAGAAAAGTATGTCCAATGTGCAATTATAAGAACTGTGGAACAGAAAGAAAATGCACATGTCCATGAAAATTGTTTTGCTATACCAATGAAAGAAAAGAGCATGATCAGTTAAAAAACAGCTTATAGAGAATTTAAAGTTTAAAAAATCCCTGAATTTATTAAATGAGTTCATTCTGGATCCCGGTACCTGACAAATAGATTTAAAACTCTACTAACAGAAGTAGAAAGTACCACCAGGACAGCAACTGTAATAGACCTATAAAATGCAATCATAGTAGTAGAAATGCTTGTCTACTACTATTAAGTTAAGAGCATATATTTTAATGTTAAAAATGATTTCATATATTTGTAAGAGATAGCAACAATGAGAATGTTTCAAAGAATGTAAGCTTTTAAAATACATCTCATAGGCACCTTAAGAAGTGCTCAACATCATTAGTCATTAGGGAAATGCAAATCAAAACAACCCTGAGATTTCACCTTACACCAGTCAGAATGGCTAAGGTCAAAAACTCAGGAGACAGCAGGTGTTGGCAACGATGTGGAGAAAGAGGAACACGTCCTCCACTGCTGGTGGGGCTGTAAGATGGTACAACCACTTTGGAAATCAGTCTGGCGGTTCCTCAGAAAACTGGACATGACACTTCCAGAGGACCTTGCTATACCTCTCCTGGGCATATACTCAAAGGACTCCCCAGCATGCAATAAAGACACATGCTCTATTATGTTCATAGCAACCTCATTTATAATAGTCAGAAGCTGGAAAGAACCCAGATGTCCCTCAAAGGAGGAATGGATACAGAAAATGTGGTATATTTACACAATGGAATACTACTCAGCAATTAGAAACAATGAATTCACAAAATTTTTAGGCAAATGGTTTGATCTGGAAAATATCATCCTAAGTGAGGTAACCCAATCACAAAAGAAAACACATGGAATGCAATCTCTGATAAGTGGATATTAATTAGCCCAGAAGCTCTGAATACCCAAGGCACAAATCGCATAACAAATGACTCCCATGAAGAAGTATGGAGAGGGTCCTGATCCTGGAAAGGATTGATCTAGCATTGGAGGGGAATATAAGGACAGAGAAAAAGGAGGGAAGTGATTGGAGAATGGATGGAGAGAAGAAGGTTTATGGGACATATGGGGAGGGGGGATCTGGGAAAGGGAAAATCATTTGGAATGTAAACAAAGAATATAGAAAATAAAAATATTATAAAAAAATAAAATATATCTCATACAAAAGAAGGGTTTGGATGTTGAACTGCAATGGTCCCAGAGGACATCATGCAGGTGAGATTAGAGACTATTTAGGCATGTCTCAATTCCAAAGGCAGTAAGTGTGACCACTCAGCTAATCACCACATATCCTTTGGCCCCCTGGGCAGAGGGAATCAATGATCCTAGAGCCTAAGGTCCTCCAGGGTATAATCTCTGTTGTGAACTCATCTTGGGAAAAGCTCTGCATACCAATCAAGTGTAGCTTAAAAACCCACTGGTCCAAAACACCACTGCTTTAAATGAATAGTTCACAATTTTGAACCATTACTCATTGAATAGATCACTGTTCACTGAATTTAAATAACTGTATATAAAAACAGTTCTCAAAGGGGAGGGAAACAATGTGTACTGGTGCAGCCATGACTAGGAAAACACTGAGAGCCATGAAGCTAGCACAGCTGTTGACACAGTCCAGCAAAGCTGAGTCCAATGTTGTTTTAGCTACTATGCTATCTTTCACTTTGGGTTTCTGATCTCTACATGTTGCCTTGTAGGGAACATTTTACATTATGATTCAGTTATGTTTTTTCCTCAGAGAATTATTTCTGCTCTCAGAAAGCAACCTTATCTAGCTCTACTCAGGAGTCTTCCTTGCAATGGGCACTATGAATAGTACAAAAAAAAAAAAAGATTACTCCCCACTTCTTTTTTGGCACACCAGCCCCTCAGCAAACTCAGAAACAAGAGATTTGGTAACAGATCAGATTACAGGCTTCTTCCTATGTGTAGTCCACAGGATATTGCCCCCAGAAAATAAAAACTTCATAACAAGGTTACTTTGCCTAAAACATTTGATAATATATAAATAATATAAAATTAATATAAAACATAAGAATTTGCCAATCATAAGAAGACTGGTAAGCTCCAGTGAGGTCTTTTAACTAAAATCGAAAGAGAAAACAAATGAGTAGAACAAGAGCCTACAGCCTGGGAGAGTTTTCAAACTTTTAAGCCAGGCTCTCACAAATTGTACTTCAACCACTGTGCACTGTTCAAGGTTTGGAAACTCATCTAGATGGACTCAGATATTTTTCTGTTTAATGGTTAACTTTCCTGAAGAGTAGAATATCGTATTGTCATAAATGCTCACGTAGTCTAAAATGATTTGAGATTGATACTACCTACTTCTCTGTACTTGTAACACTTGTCTAGCAACAAAATGGTATGATCTGTATTTCTTTTGAAATGAAGCTTGTCTCTCTTATAGAATCTGTATAAATAAAGAAACATCCTGGTTGCTAGTCAGTCAGATGCAAGATTCTCCCGGCCAGAGTCTCTGACTCATCCATCTATTACTCCCTTTCATCTGATCACTACAAGATAGCAACTAAAAGGAGGTCATAAGAAGATGTGTATTAAGTTCCTCACCAATGGCCTTTATTACAAAATGCTGATGTGAGCATATACTTTATGAGACAATCTAAAGGTCATTTAAAGTTTCTCACCAGAATAAAGTTCCCACTTACAATGATGAGATGATAACAGTACTGTACAGGAGGAACTCTCAGCCAGTGCTGCAGTGCTGCAGTGCTGCAGTGCTACAGTTAGTAACCACTGTTTCCTATGATACACTTGTTGTTGTTGTTGTTGTTGGTGGTGGTGGTGGTGGTGATTGTGGTTGGTTGGTTAGTTTTTTGGTTGTTTGGTTTTTTTCTTTAGTTGACTGTTTTGCTCTATTTTTGTCCTGCTTTAATCCATAGATATTATTTTACTTTCTATGCTGCTACTGGAGTCTAAACATTTGTTCCAAGTATTTTTTTAAACATCTATGAAATAATGAAATAAATTACATAAGTAAATCTCAGTTTTGTGCCATAATGGCAATATTTAAAAACTAATGTCTTTCCCTTAAACTGCTACACAAACTCTGAGTAAAAGTCTTATTATACACACTGGATCTAACTAAACTAAGTGGGGAAAATGAGGAAGAACAAACTATTTCACATAGGCTGCTACTCTATAAAAATGTATATAAATCATCTAAATACTATTTTCTTATTACAGGCAAGATATCTTCCTTGCACATAAATGTGTCACTTTGATCTGTTCAAATAGCTTCAAATGTAGCAATGACATTCCATCCTACATAGTGAAGAATAACAGTACTCAAGCAAGGAAATCACAGACTAGTCAGGAAAAGGCCTCAAAAGAAAGGCACCATTAAGGTGATGCTACAGATTCTTTCCAAAATGAGAAAAAATAAACAATACTAACTGATACCTACTAACTATTCTATTAAGAATGTCCTCTGAGATGCTTCAGCAAGATCTTACACAGTACCCAAATTTATTTCACAGCTTGTACATTCTGTCTTCTGCTTAAGGACATATGATTCCCTCTTCTGACCTTCAAAAACACCAGACATGCATCCGGTGTGAATAAATACACATAGGCAAATATGTAGACATAAAATGAAATTTAAAAATTAAACAAAAGAAAATCTACTGTTATACTTAAGCTAATCTACTAAGAGCCATAAAATGTTTTCTACCATCTAAGGATTAACATACAAAAACAAAGAAAGAAGTAGAAACTGGAGAAATGGTTTTTTCCAAGTAATAATAGCACACTAACTGGCTATCCACTGCCACATGGTCAGCCCTGAAAATATACATATGAGCAATATTATAAAGACTGAGCAGATTATATTTATGTACTTAAAATCTCTCTCTCTCCCTATACCCTCCTTTCCTCCTCCCTCTCTCCCCATTCCCTGCCATGGAGCCCTAGGCAATAAATACTATTGCTGGGAAACTAATTTGCTCATTAAAGCAGCAAAGGCGTTTTATGTGCTGTTGCTGTGGAGGACAGCAGTTCTGCTGTGCTCTGCACTTTTTATCTCACAATCAAGTGGAGCTGAGGTGTTTTGTACAACACAAATAATCTATGCATGCATTCAGTGCAATTCAATGAGAAGTTACCATTTTCCTAGTAAATTTCACATAGTTAATGTCTTTTATCAACTTTTTTTTTAACCAGTAAAAAGAAAAATAAATGGACTTTTTCACACTAAATGGCACATTTGTTTTAAGTCACTAATAAACTTCATGGGAAATTTACTTTTAATTTTTTATACAATGTCTTGTTTTATACAGCTTACCTTGTTAACCATACTAGTCTTAGATTCACAGCCTTACTGGTTCAGCTGCCTGAGCGCCAGAATTATAGATATGTGCCACTAAAACTGGGTAGTGGAAAGCTCTGTTTAAAGATCACATTACATGTGTATTTCTTCAAAAGTAGCAAGGAAACTTTGAAGCATAGCAGTAAGAATGATCAGGAACAATGAGCCACATGAGAGACACTCCAGGACCTTTCCTATAAATTTTGCCAAACAGTGAAATTTAAGTGTGTCTACCAGAGGCATCTCCAAGCTAACGCTTTTAGAGATCCATTGTGAATCTCTTGCAATATTTCTTTTTATTATTCATATTAAATATGACGAGGAACCTTATCTTTGCATTCTTGTGTGTTTACTCAATTCTCTCCTAAAGAGTCCTTTGGAGGAAATGTACTATTCTTTCTATATCTCTCAAACCCTGTAAAGCTCTAGCTCACAGGAAGAAATTAATAAACTCTTACAATGTTTCTTTGACAAACTGACAAAAATTATAAATGTATTCACTTTTTTTTTTTTTACTGAGTACGTGGTATGTATGTGAACAGGATTCAGAAATACACAAGGAAATAGAGAACTATACTCTAAAATAGTATTACCTAAAAGTCCTTTAATATTATTATCTTCACATGTAGTATAACATTTTTCTCTAAGCTTCACATGCTCCCTCTTTATTAGAACCAAATAGAAAGCAGAGAACTTACAGAAAACTTCTTGTTGCAGAATTTAGTGCTATTTGTCAACAACACTCTTGCCTATTCCAAATAAAAGTCAAGTGATTCACAGGTTGTATCACTGGCTATTATTTAATAACTATTAGATTCCAAAATATATTTTAACCATTGATTTCTGTCCTTTTGAATATGAAAGCCTAATGGTAGACAAAACCATTGTCATCATTTTATCTAAAAAATCTTATTTTTATTATTTAATATGTTTGTATTATTTAATATAAACAAATCAGAAAAAATATGACTCTTAGCAACAGAGTTCTGCCTTGAAAGTTTCTAACCTCAGATTGTGACTAAACATACAGAATAAAATAACACTGAAATAACAAGCACAAAAAATGGTGTTCTATTCCCATCCTTTAAAGAGAAAAATCTACTTTACAGTAATGCTTTGCAGTTTACATAACAAAATAGAGTAAGTTATAACCACAACGTGTAATGGCATGGCTGATACATATTAGTATCCCAATGTACAGATGATTATAATGTAGAGTGTAGAAGTTTACTGATGTTTTCTCTTCAGTATAAGGCTATTCTACTAATTCTAACCTTATATCACCTTGAGCTGTAAATATTTTGCTCCCTCTACTTTCACTTGACTGAACAGCTGCATGTTGTTGAATCACCTACCCAGCATCGACAGCTGAGTAAACTCAGTTCTGATCGTTTCAATAAGTAGAACTTCAATTTACTTGCCCATCCTGCCACAACTATTTAGTTTGTAAGCAACTGGATTAAAGCTTACTGTTTTACTTTTGTTGGTGTATGATAAAGAAAGTATTTATTTTAGTTCAAAAGGAATATATTGTTTTCAAGACTTTTTGGGAGCATATACTTCGTAGAAACATTTAATTACAATTAAATGTTTAAAATTGTTGTAAGAATAAACTTGTATCTGACATCAATTGAGATGTGAAGGTACTAGACTATTTTTTCTGCTTAAAAGAGTACACTTTTCCAAGTCTAATATTTTAAAATATAAAATAACTTTCACATTACTCCTACAAATTAGAATCTATGATTTATACAATATAAGTTAAAGTATGGATTTGGACTGAGCCAAGAGGGACCACATTGTGTTTTGAAGTAACACAATTATTTATAAAGCTATACTACCCAAAAAAAGAGTAGGGGATGGGGTTGGGGGTTGTGCCATCATCAACTGACAAAATTCATTACAAATTAATTTACCTCAAGTACTACCCTCTATTAAGTTAAGATTTTGCCTGTTAGGTTCTTTGAACAATATTCTAACATTTATTAGAACTCCTGCAAAGAAAATATGCTAATGAACAAATTGTCACAACAATCAGGGCTTTGTTTTCAAGATGTGCGTAGCCTATTTTTTGGTGATCCTATATTTTCAACGTTTTAAAGAAATTTTGGTAACATATAACCTGGAGTAATTATATGTTTTTAACATTTAAATTTTTAATTTTTGATGTGACTAGGTATATGATGTTACTAAAAATGTATAACCTCCACCCCCCAAAAATAGTTTGAAATTAGGACCATGAGGAATTCTCTTCTACGAAATATCAACCTATGATATTTTAACAGTGACATGGAAAGTGCACTAGTATGACGTGCATGTAAGCCCAGCAGAACACTGGCCTATCCCAGATCCCTTCTTCTATGTGACTGTCCTGCCATGTTTAGGAAAGAAACTACTTATCAGGCATTGAAAGACTCACTGTGCCAGTCACTCAACAGAACTCATCGTCTATTTTTACAACAGAATTGTTTTTCTTACTTCAGTGATAAAGGCTTCATAGATCAAGAAAATAAAGTAACTTTGCATGATGTACAACTAATAACAGTGAAAGTACTATTAAGCTCATGTTGGTCTGTGTCAGTCTATGCTCACTCTTGCACCAAGCAGTCTCTGCTCATAGAAATACTAAAAATAAATCAGATGCTGGTGTGGGGGTGGAATAAGACACATTAAAAGAGCAGGAACAAATAAAAAAATGAAAAAAACCAGGAAAATTCATGACACAAATTAACTGAAAATTAATAAAATCCCAGAATCTACCTGTTTTAGGTTTAATGAACCATGGACACTGGAAAGCCCATAAAGTCAGGCTTGGAGATAGTAGATCCTCCCCAGACCTTTTGGAGGACTATAGTTAGTTCCGCATTCAGCCAAGGCATCTGGACAATGAATATGCATCTGTTGATATTTAATGGATGGATGAAATGACTAGAATCTGGTAAGGAAGGTATAAGAGATGGCTATCTTTTATTTTCTCTTGTTTCTCTTCACAAATTAGGCCAACATTGGAATCCTAGAGAGTTAGAAACTGTTTAGATCACATGTGAATTGTTTGGAAGCTTCATGCACTAAGGCATCTTACTCTGTATTCTCAATATCTAGCAGTCTTTCATATGGAAGCCTTCAGCAAATATTGTTTATAAAAGAGACAGACTATTTCAAGGATGTATATATGAAGGACTGGTTATTTTGTTCTATATGTAGAAGCATCAGGAAGATCACCTTCAACAAAGACCATGGATTGGAAACTAGAAAATTTATAGTAGAAAATAAATGAGGATAACAGTAGACCTGAGAAAGGATGGAAAATATTGATGCCATGAAACCAACTAAAAACTCCCAAATGATAGTTTTAAAATCCAAATATCAGCTACTGAGAAAGATATACTTTCTAATAAAATAGAAAACTATTCAGCATGCAAAAGATTAGAATGAACTAAAATGTCAGCCATAATAGTAGCAGGAAAAACCCCTTGCTCTTGGTCGTGAGAGAGAGCTTTTAAATAGCAGAGTGCTGTACATGGTGACTTCAATGAATTATTATAGACAAGACAGAATAAGAAAAATAAAGAATGAGTTAGGATATAGCAACATCCCTAAAACCTGCTCAGGCTGGATATTTTTGTTACAACTTGGACCACCCCACAGTTATCTGGCAACAGCCAGGTATGCTCCACCCAGTTACCTGACAACAGCCAGGTAGGCCTGACCCACTCTAAAAGGGGCTGCTTGCCCCCTCCTCCCTCTCTTGCTCTTGGTTTCTTGGTCTCTTGCCTTCTTGCCCCCACATGAACTCAAAAAGGTCAACAAGCTGAAATGCCCAAGTAAGGACAACTCAGTCCCACTTGGGAGGAAGAACAAAGCAGTCACAAATGGGGAGGGAGGGAGGGAGAGACCTAGGAGGGAAAGCAGATGGAGCTGAAGGAGGGGAGTTGGGGGGGGGAGGGGAGCATGATATGGTATTGGGTGAGGGAAAAGGACTGAAGCCCTGAGAGCCAGCAGAAAGAATAGAAACAGGCAGCCTCAGGAGATAGGAGATTGGGGGGACCCTCCAGAATGCAACAGAGACCTGGAATATGAGAGACTCTCAGGATTCAAAGGGAAAGACCTTAGATGAAATTATGAACAGGAAGAGGGAGCTTAAAGAGTCCACCTCCAGCAGGAAGACAGGGCATCAAATGAGGGAGAGGGGGTCTATCCCACAGTCACAACTCTGACCCATAATTGTGCCTCTCTGAAAGAATTACAGGTATGGAAATGGAGAGGAGCCTGAGGAAAAGGTCCAGAGACAGATCCAAAATGGGATCCAGCTCAAGGGGAGGTCCCAAGGCCTGACACTATTACTGAGGCTTTGGAGTGCACACAAAAAGAACTGAGCATGACCATACTACAGAAGACCCAACAAGCAGCTGAAAGAGTCAGATACAGATATTTGCACCCAACCAATGGACAGAAGCAGCCGAACCCTGTTGTTAAACTAAGGACGGCTGAAAGAAGCTGAAGAGAAGGGCAATCCTGTAGGAGGACTGGCAATCTCATTTAAATGGGACCCCCGGGATCTCTCAAACACTGGACCACCAAATAGGCAGCATACATCAGCTGATATGAAGGCCCCAACATGCATACAGTAGAGGATTGCCAGGTCTGTGTTCATTCAGAGATGATGCACCTAACCTTCAAGACACTGAAGGCTTCAGGGAGTTTAGAGGTCAGGTGGGGCTGAGGTGGTGACATCCATGTGGAGTAAGGGGTGTAGGGAGTAGGTACAGGATATGGAACACTCAGAGGGTGGACCAGGGGTGGGGAGGAATAAAATATGGAGTCTAAATACATACACACACACACACACACACACACACACACACACACACACTATATACATATACATAAAACTTCAGAGGAATCAGAAAAGACCCAAATTAATAGATTTACATCATCTTCATGGACTGGGAAAACTCAATAATGCCAATTCTTTCCAAGTTGAATTACAGATTCAACACCATCCCAATTGAAAGCACAGTGAATATTGAATATTACAGAAATGACAAACTGAATAAAATTTATATGGAAACCTAAAGGACACAGGATGGGCATTGCTGATGAGATAGAATAAAATCAAAGTACTTAAAAAAAAAACAAAAACAAAAGCATAGGCTGTTTTTCCTATTTACAGCAAGAATTATGCATTATTTTATTCATATGCATACTCTACAAGATAGGTGATCTTGAGAAAAATGTTAGAGGTTTAAATATATATTAATCTTGTACAAATAATGTATAAGGCTATATATTTCAGCCTACTATTCTTTTTAAAATAATTGATTTAATTTCTTACAATGTATTAAAAATATAAAGATACTTAAAAATTATACTTGCATTTGTAATAGTCCTCCACCAAGAATTTATTCTAGAGAGTATCATAAACCTTAAACTACCCTCTAATCTATTAGCATATGTTCTTTCCTAAGAAAGAACCACCATAATAAATAATTAAACAGTTATCATCCTTTACCATTTGCTTTGCTTATGAATAGGGGGATATTTGAAAAATTCATAAAATATTTGTTGACTTCCATAGGTATTAAAATATTTTTCTGGATAACGTTGGCATTAAAATAATTTGTTGAGGGAGCTGAGAAATGGCTCAGTAGTTGAGGGCACTTGCTAAGAACCTGTTTTGTTCCCATACCCACTTGGAAGCTCACAATCATCTGTAACTCCAGTCACAGGAATCCCTCGCCCTTGTCTCATCTCCACAAGCGTTGCATAACTACTATACTGCACAGCAATACATATAGACAAAAGGGCTACACACATAAAAATGTTTCAAAACATTCTAAAGGCTAGCTTCAGTTTGTAGAAAAATACTCTGGACTTATTTTGATGAGTGAGTCTGGATTTCTTCACCTAAGTATGCAGCCTCTATGGACTGCCACAATCTGGATCCTTCAGTTTCTGAGAAGCCTGTGTGATAAGTAATCTTGATTGCCGATCTGATGAGAATTAGAGTCATAAAGTGGAAACAAGCCTCTTGGTAAGGTCTGTGTTGGGTTTCTATATTTTGTAGTTGGGCTGGGAATATCCACTCTAAATGGGAAGTGGCTGAGGCTTCAGACTGTATAAAAGTGGAGAAATTCAGCTGAGTACAAGCATTTACCTTCTCCTGAAAATAGAATCAATGTGGTCAGCTGCCTCAAACTGGTGCTATAAAGCCATTGCCACCACAGTAGACTCTACTCCCAAAATATGAGTAAAAACAACCCTTCCTTCTAGAAGTTGTTTTTGTCACACATTTTTCCATATTAACAAAAAAAAAAAAAAAGTAACTACTACAACCTATTATTGAGGGAGCACCTGTAGAAGGTGTGTTGTGCCCACATCCTTGATTGCTCAGAGTTCCAAGGTTAAGGATGTAACCTGTACTTTGCTCTGGGACTATGATACTAAATGATACTAAATGGCCCAAGTGTCTTTGTCCTTTTGAATCGTGTATATTTTTTCTTTGTTTTTTTAGAGGAACTTCTCTCCTTCTTTGACAATTAAATTGAATAGAAGCTGTCCCTTTGTTCTGCCTTCAGCATATCACTTTTTTATGGTTGCTGTTTTGATCTTTCCTGGGATTCAGAATAAAAAAGCTCAGATATTTAAAAGACTTACAATTACAACACACTAATTCTGTGAAAAGGCTTAAAAGTGGTTAGTCAAGGATATCAATTCTAGTTGCAACATTTATTTCAGTCTTTTGAATATTGTTTAGACATGCTTTTTAGTTCTTAGTTGTAATTCAAATAAGAGTTCTATAAGGTTTGCTATTGGACTTAGTAGGAGAAATATACTTAAATTCTAGATTATTTTCTACTAAATGTTTTAAAATGCAGCCTATGTGCACTGAGGAGATACTATATATTCATTTAAATAATGTTAATTCCCATTAGAACACTATTGTACTCCTTCATTCTTATAATGCTACAAAACTTCTAAGTACAAACATGTCAACTGGTCTATAACAAATGCTTTTAAATTGAGAAAAATCAGTATTTTTTCTTTGATTATGAAGACAACTTGGTCTAGAAACTTCTCATGAAAATGAAAGTAATTCTTGGTAGCAGACCTGATACTCAAACTCCTGCATCCATCCTAAGCTGATTCCACTCTTGTTTATAGAACACAGGTCAGGCAGTATCAACTAATGAAGCACAGCTAGTCTACAAAGGTAAAGTTCTAGGAAAAAAGAAAACAGTCATTTCTGCATACATAGCTTCTCAATGTTACATGTGTTTGGCCTATTTTCTTTTCAAGTCTTAAATGGAAATTTAGATCCACTGGTCAAATGCTCTGTAACTATGTACAATGACTCAAGTGTGAACTGCATATGCTGGAATTTACTTCCTCCAATAAATTCCACTTATTTCAGGATTAATCTCACCTGTAATCTGCCAGAAATACTGATATCGAGGACACTTTGAGTATTCTACCCAATTGTCCTGAACCACCATCTCCTACCTTTCAGCCTAATTGTGATGCTGGTATTGTTCTGACTCAACACCTCACTGTCATTCAAACTCAAATTTCAGCATAAAATATTTACTACTTCTAGAAAGGTAATACATTAAATTGTTCTCAGCCCTAACCAAATTCAAAACATGAATTTAATTATTGTTCCTTTTGCTATAACTTAGTGCATTCAAGGATGGAGTTTTGGTGCTTTTGCTGAAAGGAAAGGGACAGTGCAGCAGTTGGAAGTGAGGTTGCTTCTCTAGGATTATTGGCTTGTGGCTCTCTCACGAAGTGACAGAAAGGAGGAGAGATCAGTAGATAGTTTCCATGCATGTAAGAGAGCACACTGTTGAAAGGAAAATTAAAATATTGAAGGTAAAGGTCAAATACAGGCAGAATTATGGCTAAGGCTAGTTTTGTTTTAAAGAAAACATGGATTTCTATGAAAGGATTATAGTGATAAATTATTAATAGCAGGTTAAGATAAATTGTTAACATTTCTCTACTTTACACACCAGGCACAAATAGTTATTAATGAAATCCCTAATGTGTGAAGATTATTTATTTATGTTTCTCAAACAAAAATGGTATTGTATCCGATTCACTGGGTGTGCTTTGTCCGGTCTGATTTTCTCATTAGCAATTCTTTGCATGATTAAATGCTAAATACACAGCTGTGTAAAGCCTCAACTGGTAGTAACCAGTAGTGCCTAATACTGCTGTCTTAAAGGAATAACAATGGAGTCAAATACTGGATGTACAAGCTTTAAGGCCCCATTCAGCTGAAAGACCAGAGATTATCAATGTAAGTACAGATTTTATATATAAATATATAACATGTGAATAAAGCTAATGTAGTACTTTTCATCTCAGTTAAAACTTACATGGGATAAAAAGAATATAACTCCTTCTTAAGAACTTCCTCTGTAGGCTAAATCATAGTATGAATTCTATTAAATCATAATTTTGAAAGTGTTTAAATTTATTCCTAAGCAACTCTAGTGTAATGAACTATATAATTTATATTAAAACTTCATTATTGCTTTGAAAAATAATTCAGCTGAAAGGGGGAAAAGGCCATATATGTGCTAGTGCAGAAGTGAGTTCTTTTATCTTTACCTTTCTTCTTTGTAATGGCTACCACATCTCAGCTGTTAAAAATAGCATCTTTACAGGAGCAAGTGGTTCCAAATTACATATCACATTAAATACTATTCTAAAAATAAAAAAAATCTCATAAACAAGCTTTTTACTTTAACCTAAATGTAAATAACTACAAGAAAAATAAAATATGCATTTGAAATTTACCTAAATTATATTTTAAAAATATTGAAGCATTTCCCTGTATTCTAAAATTTATCTTAAAAAGAAAAATGTGAATATTTTACAAAATCTTGTTTTAAAAGGCCTCTATCATACAAAAATGAGATATAAATTTTTTTAAAAATTAATTTTCACATGTTTTCATATGTGTTAAAATTCTCTTTTAAGATTGATTTTTATTGTTATTTATTTCTAGATCTGTGTCTTTGTGAGTATACAGAATGTGTGTTCAGGTGCCCTAGAAGACCAGAAGAGGACACTGGATTCCATGAAGCTGAAGTTATAGGCTGTTTTACTAGGGTGTAATACTCATTCTTAACCACTGAGCTATCTCTTCAGTTGCTCTAAAACTTTAAGATCACATTTCAAGAAAAACTCACAAACACTCCTTGTGTTATAAAAATATAAAATTATTGTCACATCCATCATTAGGTACTTTCTTTTCTATCTCTGAGCTTGTGAAACTACTAGGTAGTAGTTCTCAACCTTCCCAATGCTGCAACCTTTTAATGTGATCCCCAACCACCCAGAGACTAAGCCAAAGAGCTGCATATGTAGCAGAGGATAGCCTTATCAGGCATCAATGAGAGGAGAGGCCCTTGGTCTTATGAAGGTCCTATGAAGATAGATGCCCCAGAGGAGGGGAATCAAGGGCTGGGAGGTGGGAATGGGGTGGGAGGAGGAACACCCTCGTAGAAGCTGGGTGAGGGTGGGGAGAGAGAAGATGGAATAGGGGATTTCCGGGAGGGGAGACCAGAAAAGGGGATAACATCTGAAATGTAGATAAGGAAAATATCCAATAAAATTATTTTGTTGCTACTTCATAAATGTAATTTTGGCACTGTTTAGGCACATGTAATATCTGATGCATAGGATGCCCACAGGTTGAGAACCAGTGTACTTGGGATTCTTTTGCTGTTGATTTTCTTTAATTGCATGATCATCACAGAGAATACACTTAGTTATTTCAAGTTCTCTATATTTATTGAGATTTGTTTTATGTTGTAATATATGGTCTGTTTTAGAGGAACTTTTATGGACTCTAGTAAAATGTATATTCTTTAGCTTGAGGTTTAATATTCCGTAGGTACCTGTTAGGTCCATTTGATGGATTATGCCCTTTAATTCTGTCTCTCCATTCACTATTGTCTAAATCACCTATTTATGGGGAAAAGTAGAGTATTGAAATCACTTACTGTTACTGAATTGGAATTAATCTGTCTTGAAGTCAAATAGTATACTTATTATGAAACTGTTTGCTAGAGTTTGGTGCATATCTGTTTTCCTAAATGTAATGTCTTCTTGGTTAACTTACTGATCTCAACTTGTAATTAGAGGGTTTTAAAATTACTTTATTTTCTATTTTAAAATTTTTATACAATAAATTTTGATTGCATTCTTCCCCTCCCCCAACTCTTCCAATCTACTTATCCAATGAATTTTATGTTCTTTTTCCCTTTCTCAAAGAAATACAAACAAAAACAAACAAAAATAAAGTAAAACAAACAAAACATAAGACAAAAATGCCAAAACAAAACAAAAGCATACCAAAATCATGAAGACTGCTTCAAGCTAGCCAGCTACTCCTGGTCATAGGGCCTGCTCTGGAGTGTGATTTAAGTATACCCTTTGGAATGAAGGAATTTTGCCTTTCCTTGCAGTTATTAATTGCAAATAAATTCTTGGTTATGGGTAGGACTTGGTGTCCATTCCTTCTTTACTATGTTGGGATTTTTGTCTGGTTGAAGCCTGTGCAGATTATGTATGCACTATAACTGTCTGAGTTCACCCTGAATCTGATAGACTTGTAGGGTAAATAGGCTTGAATTCAATGGCAAAGTAAAAGATATTCTGAATAGGACCCCAGGAGTACAGGCATTAAGACCAAGAGTTAATAAACTGGATCCATGAAGCTCAAAAGCTTTGGCACAGCAAAGAACATTTGATCAGAAAAGCAGCCTAGAGAAAGCAGGGGAAATCTTTGTAATTTACAAGTTATAGAGGGTTAGTATATAAAATAAATGAAAACAAATAACAAAAATCTGAACATCAAAGAAACAAACAATCCAATGTAAAAATGGTGTACTAAAGTAAACCAAGAGAATCTTGTCAAAAGCTGAAACACAAATGGCTGAGATAGCACTTAAACAACTGTTCAACATCTTTAGTCACCAGAAAATATAAATAAAAAAACACTTTGGGGTTTCATCTTAACCTGCTCAGGATGGCCTAGATCAATAAAACAAATTATAGCATATGCCGAACTGACCACAAGATTCACCTATACTACTCATGGGTAAATACCCAAAGAACTCTGTATCTTTCCACACAGATACTTGCTCATCTATGTTCATTGCTACTCTATTCATAATAGCCAGGTATTGAAAACAGCCTAGATGTTGATCAACTAATAAATGATTATTAGTTTTTAGCAAATCAATGCTTTCTAATTATTGCACACACACACATATATACACATATATATGTATATATAATTTAAAGCCTCACTAATATACAAATTATAAAGCAGTGTTTTCCATTCTCTTTGTCACTTTCAAGTTCTTTTATGAACTAAAACTATTGAACATATTCATGATTTTTGGCTTTGCCAACAATACATGACCAGAATAAGAATGTAAGTAAGGTACTCAAAATGTTCTTTTTTACATCTTATTTAAAGTAGAAGAAGCTTTAGAAATATGGACAAGAAATAAGAATTACAGGAAAAAAAGAAAGGGGATGAGGGGGAGCAGGTAACTATGGGCTAAGGCTGAGAAGTTCTTACATATATGACATACGGAAATGTCATAAAATGTCACTGTCTTGTTCATAAACTAAGATAAACAGACAAAACAATGGCTCAAACTTCACTACTGACTCATTTTCAATTTGATGATGAATAAATCAGACCTGGGTGAGACATCTCAGCAGGAAATGGCATCTGCTGCCTACCCTGGTAATCAGAGCTTTTTCACTGGGATACATACAATGGAAGGGGAGAACAACTCTTACAAGTTGTCCTCTCACCTTCACACATACAACATAGCATATGCATTCATGCTCACATAAGAACACACACATATACATACACTTAATTGTTCAATTAAAATAAATGAGATAAAAATAATTCAGTCCAAAATTGTAAACTGATTTTTATTATCCATTATTCTTTTTGGAAAATTAAAATAAAATGTAGATCCTAGTGTTTTTTTTTTTAAGGCAATATAAATTAAATCTTTAACTATTATAAATTGACCCTTTCTCTAAATGTATGCAAAGCTATTCCATTTTAGAGATATTTATTTAACAGTTGTTATATTCATTGAACTATAAAATCAGGTCAACATCAGTAAGTTTATTTTACTATATTATAGATCTAAGGAGTTAAATGAAAAAAATCAGAAGGAAATAAAGAGAAAATAGTATTTATGAAGGACAATTGGTTTCACTCTTGTAACAGAACATGATTCTCCTTAAGTACCCATCAAAACCAAGCCATGTGAAAGACTATATTTAAGTCAATGGCCCCTCCACAGAAAGGAAAGACATGCTTATTTGTCTTAGTATGAACTCAACACTCACTTCTCATAGCACTTTCCATAATGTATACTCCGTTAATCAAGTAATTAACTGACCACTGGCTGAATTAGAATACTTAAATCTCCCAATAAAAATGATTCCAACAAATACCTACCTATGCTGCTTTACTAATTACTCCTTGGCAAACCAGGTATGCCGGCTCCTCAAGAGACTGAGGCAGAAAAACCACAACGTTGAGACTACCCTGGGCTACACAATAATTTCTAAGTCAACTACTGACCCTTTTTACCCCACTACTACAGTAAGAAAACAGATATAGGGATCTAGATAGACTAAATGAAATAAAGCCATAGAAATTTACACTTTGCCCAATAAAGTAGAATTTAAGGTCAGAAGTTTAAAGAGAACAGTAAACCAAGAGTGGAATAAAGGGTTTAGGTCTTGACATTTAGATGCATATGTACATATTTTTGTATAGAAAAGCAAAGAAAATCTGTATCTAGCAGAAAAAATGACTCTAATAAAAAATCAGTAAAGAATACACAGATTCCATGGGTTGAGAACCATTGGTTCTCAAGAAGTAGCTTGTCTTCTCCCACCAATAGCTTTAGATCAGCAGGGATCGTGAATAAATTTTTTGAACATCCCAGACTTAGTAAGTTGCCTACTCTGGTATACTGACATGAACATCAAAGGATTCTGAGTGATCAATACTTAAGAGTTAATGAAAATATAAAGAGTATAAAAACACATTCTTGCATGGATGTAAGAACTCAAAATGTAAATTTGGGGTGGCTAATGAGTCTGCACCCTTAATCTTAATAAAAAGAATTATACTTACTATTTCTAAGGTTTCTAGACTAAAATAATCAGTTTGAATATAACGGAGAATCTGGGTAGGTCCCCTGTCTACATCATTAATGTGCATAAAGTTTATGTCAGCTCCCTCAGGACTGAGAGGCACAGAAATGGAGAAATGGGCATGTGTGGAGACAACAGAGAGGAACCTTAAAAATCACAGATCATGCCTCAGAAGCTAAAGAATCTAGCACCTTGTAGCACCATGCCATTACTCTCCCCATACTTAAGTTATTCTAGAAAGTTGCAGCTTCTGCTCGCTATGAAGTTATTTCTAGACAGCCTAAGGACAATGAATCTCATTTACTGTTTTTTTTTTCTTCTACTTCAGTAAGAAAAATGGATATAGGTTACTAGATAGACTGACTAAAAATAGAGCTATAGAAATTTATACTTTACCCTGCAATTCCTTGGCTATCCTTAGATTAATTCTATTTGCCATGGGGAAAACAGGAAGAAATTAATGCTTCAGTAGTTACAGCTTAGTACAGCAATAGTAAGAACATCAACAATCACCAACAAGTATGGCCATGGGTGGTTGTCATCTACTAAAGTGCATTAATGTGATACTACTGTCTTTGCACTAATAAAGCTGAAGACACAGCAGCAACAGCATTAAAACAATGGACCATTACCTACTGAAAATTTCACATTTTACACTTTTCTGTTTCTTACAATTCTGTCGAATAGTATCTGGGAACTTAGTATAAAGTATTCCTCAATCATAGCCAAAGAGTAGGTGGTTAGGCCGTGGTGGTACTGAGTTTTCACAAGCCCAAACTTGCTCTATTCTCTCTGTTAAAATATGAGCTGAAGGTGAAGGATATGCGTTAGTCTAAAACTTAGAAAGAAGACCTGAGCTGTGAAAGAGAATCTAAGGCAATTCTTCCTAGTTTCAACTCAATCATTTCCTTCCTTCCTTCCTGTCTTTGGGGGATATGTGAATTCAACTTTCAGGGTATTGAAGTAGCAAAAACACATTTTGTATTCTAAAATGATCAAATACGTGTCATTTCTGTGAGGCAGTGACTGTAAATTTGGGTTTTCTTTTAATTGCATTGACTATAAGTACCATAGAAATTAGACAAGACTGGTTACTAAGTACATTTGTCACATTGACATATTTAAGAAAATTTAGGAAATATTTGCTTTGGGGTTTTGTAATCAAATTGAAGAATATCATTTTCTTGTGTTTCAAACTCTAGTACAGTATTCTATTATGTTATTTAATATGTAAAGTGAAAAATATTCTTTTCATTTAAGAATATGCACTAAGAAATAAATGTATCAAACTCATTGACAGTAGTAACTTTAATTTAAAATTAGAAATGTTTGACTTGGTATAAGGGTATATGAAATATAGAGCCAGCATATGCTGTCAACAGAAAGTTTTTACTTTAACTAGTAGAAATATCAGTTAAAATACTTCCTTTAACACTGCCAGTGTTTGATCATAACCTAATTGAACAATTCTCAAGTGTACAATAATGGTTTAAGGATTTACATAGAGAAAGAAGACTTAAAAGCTATGCTAAATCTTGTGATATCAAAAGCAAACAGTGGAATCTGGTTATATAATTGGATCTCATATGTTAATACATTTAGTTTATAATGCTTACAGGAGCAAATAGCTTAAACATAGCTTGTATAATGTTACAACACTGTTCAGAAAATGTCTGTATCAGTGAACTGAATGGTAAGTTATTGTTGGCTCCCACTATTCCTGAATTACTTTCTTGATAGATTTTTATTATAGAAAACTTCTGGCTTATTGCTACAAAATAAATATCAAAATGTTATGATCAACTCAAAACACTGCAAAAACATGAATCTACCACTTTCTTCTGAACTCTCATTTTGTAAAAAACATCTGAGAACAAATGGAATCTAACTGCAGTCTCATCAAAAATTATGGTCCTTAACTTTCTGCTTTCTAAATATCAACAGAGCTGTATGAAAACATCTTATAAAGCCAATGGAATTCATATTTGGAGTCTAGTGACAGGGATTTTACATCTTGACTAAGTGACACTTACAAAACCTGGCATTTCAATCAATGTGTTATATAATGGCTATAATCTCATTTCAATCTTTAAAACAATAACATAGGGTCAGATGGTGGCATAGCATATTATTAAAACAGCCTCAATTTTAACAGCTACCTGCAACTTGATCAAGTCATTTACCAAAGGGACATCAGTAACAATACCACAGCCTAAATCCTTAATTCATTACTATATGATATCATAAAGATTCTGAGTCAATAGAAACTGAATACTGTTTATGAAAACCAATGCTCTTTCATTCTGCTCATAAATAGATAGCCTGTCAAACTACTCAGGAGGCTAATCTATTAAATCTGTTACTCAAGTCTCTTTCTCCATAAGGCAGTTAGTTCTGATAAATGGCGAGAAAACAATAAGGGGAGTGTCATGGCCCTATATTTGACACCTCCTTCTTACTTTTTTCCTGTACCCCTCCATGATTGTATTTCTATAAGTTAAAAAAAAAAAAACAAAGAAGTGGTAAAATGAAGAGAACAGTAGTATTTTCTAACTGGAAAAAAAAATAATGCTGAGGAGTACTTAAAGAGCAGCATACCAGACAAAGTCATCTGTCCAGACAGGAACTAAAGGTCTGTTTCATGACCAACCCTCTTTATGAGTGTGTCCCGCATGAGCAGAGAAACATTTTAGTTCACCAGTTGGGTGTTATCAATCAAAATAATTATCATGCCTATTTTTTTTTTCACTAAAACAAATTGGTCTAGAAGTTTTAGTTGCTTTGCAGAATAATATGTAAATAAAAATTTGGATAGTGGTTTTACTCTTTAACACTGAGCCATCAGCTGAATAATCTTATCTTATGGCAGCTATTTTAACTGGCTTTACCTAATATAAAACATCTATTAAGAGCCTGATACTGTTCACACACTCAGGGTACAAAAATGACACCATTTGAGGTATCCACTCTCATGTTAAAGAAACATAAAATTTGTCAAACTAACAATGGTCAAATAGTTAGATGCTGTTAGAATTCAGTATTGTAAAAGCTGAAAATTGACAGCTAGCAGCAGCCTGGCAGAACTAGACAAGTACTTTCAATGACAAAATGAATAAAGCTGTCATAGGAAACATTTCAAGTTAATAATAGATAGACTCCCAAAATAAACATGTCTATAGCATCCAATAAAAATACTACAAGCTGTATCCATTCCATATGTAATTATTTCATTTATATTTAATATTAAAGGGCCAATTTAAGTAGAACTCTGTTCAAAGACCTCTTTCTAGGCAAATACAAACTATCTTTTAGAAAACTGGCATCCATGTTTTCTATTGACTCAGAATAACAGCAGATAACCCTGGGTGAGAATGTGACCTAACCCAGATGTCCTCCCCTTAATCCAGATTTTTACAGCCCTTCTGTGGACAGCCAAGAATTGATGGTATAACAGAGGTAGTTTCTCTGACCACATTTCTAACTTCTTGAAAAACTTGGGTATCCAGGTAAACTATTTCTTCACACTACATCAACACAACATTTTATTACTTAAATTTTGTCTGTGTTTGTATCTATGATCAACATAGAATCTCTAAAACGTAAGAGTACAAATAGTTTCAACTGGTTCTCATACCAATCACCCAAAACCACTAATATCAAGTCAAACTGAAGAAACAGCTATCTATACAGTCATGTAGAAAGTTACATGTGTAAATGAATAATGTGAGTTACAAAAGAGTATAATCACTTTGACAAACTAATCAATAACACAGCAATCCATACTACAAGTGGATTGCCAAACTCTAGTCATCAAAGAGCCATTCAAACTCTTTAAATCTATCTGACATGGAATGAATTATTCTATTCTCTGTATTTTGAAGACAGAAAAATTTACTGAATGGAACTGGTCTATCTATACACAATAATTTATACAAACTCAAACATCATAAAAGTGTTGAATAATATCTTTTAAATTTTTTTCTATTTCTTCCTCCCACACTACAAAAATTCAAATCTTAGTGTCAAATCATTTCCAGACATTTAGAAAATGAAATGTATTCTCAATCTAAAATACAAAGGTAACCAACAGCTGGATAGTTATTACTGAACAACATTTCTCACCAGTTGTTTGTCAGACCCTCTTGATTTAGTGTCATAAATGTGTCTGTAACCTTATGAACACCTGAGAAATTCATTAACTTATATAACACTATTGTATAGCTTATCTCAGATATCAACTACAAAATTTTCAGTAGGAAGACATATTCTAAGCTCATAAAATAGGTCAGCTAGTGTTAATGAATTATGTCTAAAAACATTTTGACTAATACTTTAGGTAAAGTTCAAGAAAATCCAGTAAAATTGTTTTTTTTCCCCAAAGAAACAAGATGGCCTAGAGATAGTGGTTAAAAGCACTGACCACTCTTCCAAAAGACCATAGTTGGATTCCCAACACTACTTCATCTGTAATGAATGCATATAAAATTACAACAGAGTAAGAGACACCAAAAAGAGTGAAATATACATTTGTCAAAATATTCATACTATAGATGGTACATTGAAAGACTAATCTAGCAATTAGAATCTAAGCCTTTTATGCTACTAATGATGTAACAGTATATAACATACACCTTGTATGTTTAACTGTATGTGTGGCCAAACCAACAGACACAAGAAACTGCTGCTAAATAGAAGCACAATTTCGCTATAATCACTGTAGAAAACTCAATGAAGAAAAAAAGAAGTATTTAGCTCAATAAAGTAGGTCAGCTAGTGTTAACAAGTTATGTCTAAAAGCATTTTGACTAATACTTTAGGTAAAGTTCAAGAAAATCCCGTAAAAATGATTTTTAAAAGAAACAAGAAGGCCTAGAAATAGTGGTTATAAGCACTGACTGAGCACTCTTCCAAAGAACCATAGTTTGATTCCCAGCACCACTTCATCTGTAATTAATGCATATAGTACACAGACATATATGCAGACAAAATGTCCATACACATAAATTAAGTAATTTTATTTTAGATTTAAAAAGAAACACAATATTCAAGCTAGTAAGATATGAATGAACAGAGGGAACCAAGATAGTAACAATAAGCCTAGATTATTGAAAAATGCACATATATTTTAATATTTTAATAAAGAGAATGCACACAAAAAAGGAAACATAAATAGTCTTGTATACCTATAGTTGGTTGTTCAAGTTGATGCAACTTGAGAAGTATGCACAGAAATTGAAAGAGTGGAAGAACAATCTGCAGAACTTTCTCTAATCAAGAGAGTGAAGAGACAAAGAGAGAAAGTACTCAGACCAAAAGTGATAAACTATTCTCATTGGGAAATGATGAAGCTGGGGAAAAGAGCAAAGCAATGTCTGTGACATAAATGACCATCTTAAGGTAATGCCAGATTTGCTCACTAAATCCTCGAGAAGCTGCTTCTAAGATATGACTTTAACTATCTTTAGGAAGAGGAGTGATATGTCACCAGGTGGCATAGGAAATGTTTAAGGACTGAAATCGGAGTCAAACAAATTCATGACAGGCTGAGATAAGCTAAGGTTAATTCTCATCCTCTACAGTTGTTAAAGAGTGTAGCTGTGCCCTTGACACTCCAGTGGCTTCAGCAATTCAAGCTGCTAACACTCTACTGTACCTGAAGCCAACTATTTCTGTACTTCCATGTCACATAGAATATACCATATCATCTCAAGTGTCACTCAAATGATTCTCTTATAAAGTGTCACATCAACATTCCAGTCACTTGACTGCACTGTAAGAAAATACTACCTAGGGATCATTTTTATGTAATTCCTACAGAAGACAATATGGGTTTTCTCCCCACTGAGGGCTTGACAGACTTTTATACTATGGTCCACAGTAGAAACAAACCATTTGTGAAGGTGTCTATTTTCAGAGATGAGAGAAAAAATATTATATAAGCTCTAATACTGTTATAAGTGGTAGCAAGAACCAAGCTACCCTGAAGTTAGAAAAATTTTTAATTCATATGTTAGTGATCTATGCTAGTTTAAGTAGCTAACTAAAACAAAGTAGGATGGAAAAGAGATTTCTAAAGAACAATGACTATGTTGATGGTTCAACTAGCAAAAAAAAAAATGCAGGTTTGAACAGATGGATGCTTTTAAAAAAACATTAATTCTGTCTTTTAAATTAAACTGCATTAGGGAATGTTACATTTGTTATTAATTTAAAATAATTGTTTTTCCTACTATGAAATTAATACTCATTTCAACTATAGGATGGGAATGTTCTAGTCATAAGTTCTGAATAGGTGCTTTTCAGAGAAAATATATTTTAGCTTGCTCTGACTTGTTTACCTTAGAAACTACAACAGAAACTTTTACTAAATGCCTTTCAGGTGAAAGGTAAGAAAAATACTATAAATATGTGTTATTGCTCTCTTTAAAGCTGTACAAGGATCAGTAATTCTGAATACCCAGAAAAGTACCCTTAGTCTTTCAATTTTTATTGAGTTTACTAAACACAGACTCACCATATTATTTGAGAAGAACAGAGCATTTAATTAAAAGCAAAATAAGTTATGCTTGCTAAAACTACACAGCTACGCATATTCAACTCATAGACTATAGTTATTACTTTAAAAATCTAATTCCCATTCAATTTGTTGACTCTACAGGTCAGGGAGCCTCTTGATCCTACAGATACTCTCACCAAAGTATATGAATTCCAGGAAGTGAAGGATCCACAGATAAAGAGATCTGATCAGTTATGGGCTCTTAATGTGATACTAACCAATACATTTTCTATCAGAATAAAAATTGACCTTTGTAGTTAGAAAAAAAATTACCAAGGAGTTCAGCAAACCTTACTTCTGGCAGTGGGCTGGCCGGCCTTGTTAGGATTCCTCCAACGTACACAACATTAGGCAGCGTGGGTCTTGGAAACTCCAGTGCTACATCAGTACATAACATCCATAGGCTGGACCCATGAACCAAGTCATACATGGACTTTGCAGGCATCAAGTTGTACTTCTGCATTATTCTCTCATATTTTGGAAGAACCAGAAAGCTAACCCCCATTCTGGATATGAGGTAAACGCCAGTATTTTTCATCCTTTCCAGGAAGTTCATGCGGTCTGTGAGGAGTGAGTTAAACTCTGGGACATAAGCTAAAGGAGCAGGTGCTCCTACTTCAGCAGGATACCAAAGGCCAGTAGAAAATACAGCATACTTAACGCCTAAAAGATGAGCGATCACAAATCCACACATATCATTGGGATCAACCAGTAGCAGGTCAAACTTTTCTTTTTTCAAACCCTGGATTAGGGCTTGGTTGCCAACCATCATGTCACAATTCTTAGTATAGTGATCCAGTATGTCAACGAGTTCAACTGCTGTCAATCTCCCAGAAAATATATTCCGCATTTTAGACTGCAGGAAAGCATCTGAGGTGGTACTGTTGAAGATCCCTGGGTATCGCTGGAGGCTGTAGTGATTAGATGGAGCAATGTCTCTGCCTTCTGAGAGGAGGAACACAGTGTGATGGCCTCTCTCGTGCAAGGCTGATGCTAGAGTCTTGAAAATGTACAAATGGCTTTCAAACATAATTGGCGGCACAATGATGATTTTAGCAGCCCTTGCTATCCCAACAGCACTCCACAGGAGCATGAAATATGGAGTGTAAGACTTCATAGCTGCAAAGACAACCAGAAAATGACTTAGAACATTATAGAGGCTGGCCATTCAAAACAATCACAAATATTTTTTTTCCAAAATATCTAATGATTCAATTCTTATAAAAAATTAGCCTAATATGTTTTCCAAAGATGCCTTCATTTAAATAAACCAATATTATTATGTACAGAATTGGATGAAACTGATACATAATACATATTAAGACCAATCTGAAAATATATAACTTATTTTACCCACACAATAACTTCTGAAAGGCCTAAAGACACTTGATATTATTTCTTTGAATACTACCTGTGAGATAGTACTAATAAATTCTTATTCTTAATAAATGTCATGTTAATTACAGAAAGATTGGCAATTTTAATTTTCAGGTGTATCAGTACACAATTGTTGCTTAAATCATTTTAATTTAGTGGTAATACTCCAAATTGTGGTTAAAGGTTTCCAAGAGAGGACACACTTCAAAAAAATTAAGTAGTAGTTCAATGATTCTGTAGAATTTTACCTTACAGGTAAAATAACCTTTAGTATGTTTCTTATCACTAAGTACACTAAATATTCTGATGGTCTGTATTTATGTAACATTTTATTTGTTATACATTGTGTTAATTTAGGGCATCATCCAAATGAATGTCTCTTAAAAGAAAATTCCAACTAAAGAAGGGTTTGGTGAATGAGTAAGACCCAGACCATACTGTATATGTGCCACCTTCAACCAGAGTGTCAACCTCAAGGCAGATGGATGTGCACTTTAAGACAGACATTTCTCCTACCCTTTCTGGTTAACAGATTAAGTACAAAAGTCTTACTCCACATTAGTGAGAAATAAGCACATTATGTGTAGGAAAGGTAATAGCTGTACACAAAGTCTAATCAATATAATTAATCTAAGCTCTAGGTTAGACCCCAAACAGAAAAAGATTCTGAAGAGTTATGCACAGAAAGTGGACACTTTGATTTCAAGGAAAACACAAAATATATTAGACATACATGATGAATAATGGTTCACTTGTGTACTTGTGTCCATGATTGCATATTAGCCATAGTCTTTTGTCAAATTCCCACCATCTAAACACACTTGCAACAAATATGCTTTCCCAATATTTAAACTCTGCATTAATTTAAAATAATCACATGCCTAATATGCTAGATTCTTCTAATAATAAATACACTGTGTTTTTAGCTTTCTCCCCCTCATTCCCAGCAAAAATAAAAATGGTACATTCTATAAATGTCATGAATATTAAATGTTGCTTGAAATATTACATAGATTTAGAAACAAATCTGTAAGAAACAATGTTTCCACAGTGAAGTTTTCTCTAATTATAGGGTCTATATAGGATGAAATAAGTAGTCAAACCTGGAAGAAAAAAATGCTTTCTAGGTTTTTAATGTATTATGCTTTTGCTTCATTCTAGTGTGTGTCTCTCTAATGCTACCTTCTTCTAATCTTAAAAAAATTAGAGGTTTTGCATTCATTAAAGGTTATAAATTCTGGGGATGAAACTGATGTAAAAGCAGATATGCCATAGTGTCACAATGAACATACCCAACATCTACTTAATGATGCATCAATGGCAGAGAGCTACTCTTCTACTCTGCTGGACTGATAAGTCACATGTACTTTAATCATACTCAATGCCACGAACTGATAAATAACTAAATCATAATAATTAATAATAATAATAAGTAATAATAAATAGAATGAAAACAAACCCTTCCTCTGGTACTTTTCTTTATCTTAGTATTTTATTTCAATCTTACTAAAGATTAAGAAGAAATACATAAAATGTTTTGCTTTAATGAACTTCTATGTTCTAGAATGGTACTGTCCAGGAGAATATTCTGTGAGATGAAAATTTGTGAAACCCTGTTTTCCTTTTAGGCATCATCTATTCACCAGTAACTACTAAGCAGTTTTATAAGGCTAATAAAAGTGAGAGATTAAATCTAAATTGTACTAATAGCCTCACGTAGCTGAGTACTGTCTGAAAAATAATTATAACTACAGATTTTGTACATTGATTCTAAAAAAGAAAAGTTACTATTTAGAAATATCAACATTCTTTAGACAAAATACCTAGTAAAAATATCTACAAGAAAGCAGCATCAATTAGATTACTATATTCTACTAATACAAGCCCAATTATGAAAGATTACAACAGCACCCAAACACAAGCACCAGCATCATAAACATCACTGTGTGAAAAAGAAAGGACCACAGCTAGAAGCAAATGCTTAAATTCTCCTAGTCCAGAGTCATCTGAGCTCATTCACTAGAAAACAATCTTCTGGTATTTTAAACAATATCTTATCCTTTTACTCATTGGTATTTTAGAATGGCTGCTTGTTAAAATCTTATAGGCGAAGGTGGACTGGAAGAGATAGAGGTGGAAGGCAGAAAAGGAGAGCAATCATTGCGGGTGACTGGAGACAGAAGAAAAGCAAAAGGAAAAGGGTGGGGAAGGCTCTGGGAGCCTAGTCGGAGCTCAGAGGAAGAGGTGAAAAGGATGGAGGAACCCATATGCTCCCTGCTGGAACTAGCTGTTGGAAGAGGTGGAAGTTTATGACCTTATTGGATATAGGGAAGGGATGAAAAACCAGAAAGTGACAGAGGGTATTGCTAAGGGTGGGGGAAGATTGGGGTGCCAGGAGGGACAGGAAGGATGGGGAGAAAGCAAAGGGGGACAAGTAAGACAGCAGGCCAGAGCCCTGGAGGGTGGGGGGAGCCAGGTGAATGAATAGTTCTGCAGTCACTGAGGGGACAGGCACCAGGAGAAGGCAAAAGGTAGACAAGGAGGCCCCTCCCAGCAAAACATGTGGTGAGCCTTCTGATCAAGACCTTGATCAGAACAGGGGTCATGCTTCTTTCCACACTGGGTGCCTCTGCAACTGAGGAGAGAAAGAGGGAAGCCCTGAGGATGACTTGATTGGAATTTCATTCCCAGACTATAGATAGCAGTGAGCGCCTGAGGTGCCTCAATGGGTAGCATCAGGACTCAGGTTCTTGAGTATAGCACCCACAAGGCTATGTTGGCTGCCTATGCGCGCGCGCGTGTGTGTGTGTGTGTGTGTGTGTGTGTGTGTGTGTGTGTGTGTGGTTAGTAGTATGTGTAACTTTCCAGCCAGTAAGCATGGAGATAGGTACAGTCCTCACTTCCTAAGGAGCCCCTGAACTATGATGTCTTGAAGGTGAAGAAAATGAAAAGGAGCTGGTATGTACCCCAGCCTAAGGGCTTGCACAGAGGAATGAGCCTCCACTATTAGCAGAGGAGCTGGGTTCAGGTGAAGATATCATTGACTTGATAGCTTACCTAATTTCCCTACACCAGGATCCCTGGCACCAGGCCTAGATGGCCAAGACAAGCTGGTGCATAAATTCACAGATGCTCCAGGAGTGTCCAGTCTATCACACGGTAATCCATGAGGCAAGCCTATGAGTGCCCCCTGTGCCACAAGGCTTTTGTCAAAGAAGGAACACCCACAGCAACAAAGAACACCTGCAGCACCAGTTTAAGGGCCAGAACTGCCTGGAGGTGCCACAATGATGATACACCACAGCACTACCCACCACTCCATCCCTTGCTGGCTTGACCTCTCACAATGGCCACCTGGGCACTTCTGGCCTCTCTTTAGTTTGATATTGGGAGGAATTGGCCCCCACAGGACCCCAGTCACTATGAAAGGGAAACCTGAAGAGGAGGAGGAGGAAGAGGAGGAAAAGGAAGAAGGGATATCTACTATACAGACTAAAGTGTCATAGAATCCTTGTAAAAGGGATGAATAGCCAGGCTGGAGCAACACAAGGCCTGTGACACCATGCCAAGCAACAAGGAAGCACAAAAGACATGTGGAGTTCGGGTCCATGATACTGACACTCCCAGAGCCTTTGAAGGCACAAGCTTTATAGATTGGGGTGATCATACAAGTAGTATTACATAAAATACACTACACACACACTCAGACAGGGAGAGAGAGAGAGGGAGGGAGAGGGAGGGAGGGAGAGAGAGAAGGTGGGTTTCCTATCCTTAGCTGCTACTAGGGAAATAAAAAAAAAAATCTATCTCTGATTTGTGGGGTCCCACTTTTACTACTATGTAGGTTTCTAGGAGACTAGAGCTTAGGACCAAAGCCTTGTTCCTATACCCATGACCTCTGGATTTTGGCTGCCTTTGAGTTAGAAAGACTGGGGTGGCAGGACCAGACCTGTAATGATGAAGCCTCTATCCTCTCCAATGCTCCCTCTCCACCCAGTTCCAATGCTGAATCACAGGGTCTTGGAGAAGAAAGGGGCAGGAAGGCCTGATTGTCTTGCCTGCCCTTGGGGATAGCAGAAGAGTTCCACCTCTTTCCAGGGGTGGGGATTTCTTGTTTCTGTGCTCCCTCCTTAGGGCTAGAAGGCAGAGAGGGCTGGGCCTCTTATCTTCTTCTCTCCCCATCTCCTAGCCCAGGTGCAAGTCAGAACTGTCTCTGCTACTAAGGGTGATGGGTTCAGGTAGCCTTGTGGGGAGTGGGGCAAGCCAACCTGGTGGCCATTCCTGTAAAGGTGAATGAAGCCAGGGATCACTTTGGTGAGCTAATGTCATCCTCAGACATCATGGTAACATGGCTAGGCAACTCACTTGCCCCTGGGAAAAGGAGCTGCCTCTGACCTTGCCTAGGACTGAGTCCACCCCAACACCTTCCTTGCTGGGTGTTGAACCCCCAATGCAGCTTGGGCTCTGCTTTGCACTATTTCCCCCTCTTGGCCTAGGCCTTCCTCCTCCTTAAAACAGGCAGGTTCAGGGCCCCGGTGCTCTCCTCACCCCATGTACCTCCCATGTCCATTTGTACAGCTGCCCAGGTACTCACAACAGTGGGGAAGGCATCAAACAAGAATGTATGGCAGGATAAGACCCTTTTTCTATTTTAAAAGAGATGATGTATTATTATATTAGGAGGAAGGTAAGGTTTCCTGGGCCTCATCTCAGGACTTCAAGTGATAGGGCACCTCAGAGCTGGAGAAATCTGAGGCTTAGTCCCAAAGAGTGGGGACAATGTGGCCTCTACTCTCTCTACTTGTGGCTTTCCCACTCAGTGCCTTAGTGAGGGAATGCATTTCCCCCCTCTCCTATTCCCTTCATCTACCATGCTCCTACCTCAGATATAAGAGACAGAAACAAATAATAATAATTTAAGACTAATTTTTAATAAAACTTTATAGGTAGTTTTATTTACAAAACATGATGTGATAGTAAATACCTTATCTATAGGCATTTACAAATTTTATGTTCCTCAAACACCTTGAGTAAGGATTAGTTGATTCATACATTAGAATTGATGATTCCAGACCATTGTCTGAGGATTTTAGAACTACCAAGAATATAGATTACCTATGAGCCACCAGTTCCAATGTGACAGAGCAGGTTTGAATGGAGCTATAAAGAAGTATTGATAACTTCAGAATCCACTCAAATCATATAATAAAGACATTTATATGGCTATTATCAAGACATTTAAACATGCCTCTCTCAAAAGTCCATACCCACATTTGGGTTTATTTTACTCTTTGGCTGGCACCTATTAAACCTTGTACCTAAATCATATTAAAATCTCTAATAAACTCCAACTCTGCTTCACACTGACTGGTCCTAAAATTATTTTCTGTGGCAAAGTCAAGTAGCCTAAGCTTCACCAAACGATTTCTGAAGATAACTCCTAAGGCTACTCCAATGAAGCAGTGTAGAGCTGTGTCTGAAGCCAGTAGCCACATTGTTGCTGACAGTTAAGAGCTTTTCTTTGAGTTTGGGGGTTCTACTTTTCTTCCTTAGGTAACTACAATAATCATAGCACTGCTATAGACAACCAAGAGAATCACCATTATACTCAATCACTAGTAAATTCACTAAAAAACTTCTGTGACGTGCTAGATGCTGTACTTAGGCATATGAGGACAGTGGCTTCTATTCTCTTTTCAAGGATTAACATCCTCTACTTCAACTTGGTTCATGGACAAAAAGATGAAAGAGAGTATTTCTCAGCATCTAGTTTCAGTTATATAAGAAAGTTTTCCTACAGGAGATGTAGTAAAGCAGGGATCTAAAAACCCTTTTGCTAAAAACACTGACTCCTCACTGGAGCCCATGGGTAGTGAAACAGGATGAAAAGCTTATGTTCTTGCTATTGATTTGCCTGTCTCCCTTATTTTGGCTTAAAGTGGTATCTTTTGGTCATTTTATTCCAGTATAAAATAAAGACCCCTCTCAAATAAAGTGGGAGCAATGATCTAGGACTGACAGCCTCAGCCCAAAATGGAAGAAATCATTACCTTAATTTCTTCATCCTCTGGCAATAAGGGCTTCTTTCTGAGATCACCTTTCAAGACCAGATCAGAGACAATGTCAGGGAGGAACCTTGTTCTCTAAATCTAATGCTCCTGTGAGTTTCTTCAAACGAGGGTCACTGAGGGTCATTGTACCCCTTTACTAGTTCCTCTTCTCAAAATAACCATAATGAACATATCTCTGCTTTAAATTTCTGTCTCTCTAACTAGTATATGGGAACCAGTAGCCAAACCTAGAGTGGTGGGGCTTTTATCTTTCAGGTTTCTACCTTAAAAGCTTTGGTTACAGGAGGATAAATGCTGCATGCTATTTCCATTTTTTGCCTTAACAGTTATCACTCTTACATGCCTCCTATGTAGAATGAGATTGCAATTATTAACACTTCAGACAATGCACTACAAAGAATAAAAACCTAGAAAAGTATAACTACAAAGGTGCTTAGGGTCAGAAAGGCCATTCCTCTCTGGTTATGTCAGATTACTGTCTATGAGGAGCTAAACTACCCTCTCAAGCCACGGTACTGTCTCCGTTTATAGCACCAGGGTGATGAATTATTGAGGTCTTAGCAAATTAATCAAGTGGTTCACCTCTTAGCTCTGACCTTGTTGTTCCTTTACTATGTCCTTGAGACTTAAAAAGCATTACTTCACTTAAACTAAGACAATTGCTCTCATTTTATGAAATAAGGCTGAAAAGGTAAGAACCTGACAAAGGCTAATACCTAGTAAATTAATCCATTTTGTCCTGCTACATAAAGAGGGGATAAAAGCTTACACACATTCATAAATGCATCCAATTCTCTCACATACACACACCTACACACTCAAATAATGGACAATAACCAGCTGTATTTCTATGGTTACTACTTTCACATGAAAGTAATACCTGATGTTCTAAAGTAAAGTAAACTATGGGTAGCTGTTTGCAAAAAAGCCACTAAAAGTAAAAATCCTGTCACAGAACAGCAGCTTCTCAGCTTGGGGTGGGAAGAGAACACACCATTTGAAAGATATGGCCTGTGCTATCAGTTAGCTCCCACCTTGAAGAAAAGAGGGAGGGAGGTCTTGCTCAGTGGTTAGGAGCACTGCTTGTACTTCCAAAAGCCCAGGTCTGATTCCCAGCACCCACATGGCAGCTCACAACTGTTTGTAACTCCAGTTCCAGGGAAATCTGACACCCTCTTCTACATTTCTAGAGCACCATGCACGTTATGTGGTTTTTAGACAAATATTAAACCAAAGCACCTATACACATAAAAAATAAATTAAATTAAAAAATGTATGCTGGGAAATCTGAAATAACTGAATTGCAATCTGGGTGAAAGTCACAGACTGACAAAATTCAGGATGACCATCAGCAGGTAATGAATAGATAACTAGATTTTCAAAATGTACCACTTTTCCAAGTTTTTTGTTTTGATTTATTCACAAAACAAAAGAACAACAGGGCATTTGTATACTTGTTTGCATATCATTTGCAGGTATGTACTTACAGATATGAGACAAAAACTCTGGATAAAAAGGAAGAATGTAGTGTATTTCATGAATGTAAAAAGTAAATTTTGAGTTTCCCTAACAGAAGTTTCTGGTCATAATTTCTAACACATTCACTTTTAAAAGAAAAAAATTTATTTGTGATTAACAACTAATTTGATGGTCATAATGAAAATATTTTATTTATAAATTGTATTACTTACTCTTCATGCTAACATATTCCATTATAGAAAGAATGATATAGCTGTTTGGCAGGATTATAAACTGGCAGATCTTGTTTTATATAAAATGAAATACCAAAAATTATTAAAGATCATCACTACCTTTTAAAAAGGTTGTAAGGAATGCATTGTTACTATTGCTTCTGTAACAACCCAAGTTAGACATACTCACCATTCCTCACTATAACTACCCACAGTTATCTTTTTCCTAACAGCTACAGTACAGGTGGCAAAGCTGTAATGAGAAACTCAACCCTTTTCCTTTATCGGTAGTAGCTGGCTCCTGTCCACATGGAGGCTTTTTTTCTCAACCATCAAGTGGAAGGAAAAATAAAAGCAAGGCTACAGAGAAGACAGGATGATGGGTCAATATGAATATCAACAAACCCTGCACTTGAGACCTCATATCCACTTATGCCCTTATGCACTTATGTAAATTTTGCTACTTAAAAGTCAAATTTTAATCACCTAGATGAAACTATCCTCAAATTTTAGGGTCCAAAGTGCTCAAATGCTAACTAAAATTACAGATTCCAAGGTCTCTTTAGCAAATAGGCTGTGGCTTAGGTAGAAAAGATTCAGTATTTTAAATAAGCAGCTGAAGACTTCTATGTTGTTCTCTGTCAGACTGACAGGTAAGAATCTAGCACCTAACACTTCAGTGCAGAGTTATAAAAGTGACACAACTGAGGAAACTGTAGGCTCTTGATGAATTCAGAAATGTACAATGTACATCCTGGCTCTTAAGGACCATGGAATAAGCAGTTAACAATCTCAAAGCTTCTTCCAGCTTAGATTACCTACAGTCTCCAAGGGTACATGAACACTGCTTTTAGTACTGCTACAATAGTTAACACTTGACCATCCTGTCACTGTTATTCTTTTAGGACTGGGTTTTCCCACTCTCATCTAATTCATTTCACAAACCTTATATTAACTTATGTTGTTAGTGCACCACTAAAATGGAATATCTTTTTTTTTTTACTCTTTAATAATTGTATTTAAACAACAGCTGACAATTGTGCAGCTTTTGGTAGATATAAGGCTACATACTAAGTACTTACAGCAGTTTTAGCACAACTCAACTTGGAGTTCATTAGCATCCATATCAGAGATAAGACAACAGGAAACTCCCAGGAACACATTAGTTTTTACAAAGACACAGCAAGTTGGAAAAGCAACACTGCAGTGGTTTGAAGAAGACATCAAAACCCATTTAGAAATTTAATTAAAATCGTTTTAAATGACTAAGATTTTGGCATGGAAGCATATTCTAGAACCCAAGAATGCTTTTTAGTTAGCTCAGGGGGGAATGATAGGAGAATGGATGGAGAGAAGAGGACTTATGGGACATATGGGTAGGAGGGGGACTGGGAAAGGGGAAAGCTTTTAGACTGTTAACAAAGAATATAGAAAATAAAAAAAAGTATGGAAATAGTATTCTAATCATTTATTATGAAAAAATAAAAATAGCATGTACCCATAAATCCTGTCATTAGCAATCTTTTAAATTAAACCAAGGATTTTATTTCTTTGAGCCTGATTATCTAACCTACCAAGTGACACTATCAAATTGGAAGATCTTGAACATGCTTTACTATTACAAAACTTGCCCATTGGGGACCTTGTGCTCAGTCCAATGGTTGGCTGAGAGCACCCACCTCTGTATTTGTCAGGTACTGGCAGAGCCCCTTAGGAGACAGCTATATCAGGCTCCTGTTGGCAAGTACTTGTTGGCATCCACAATAGTATCTGGGTTTGGTGATTATATATGGGATAGATCTCCAAGTGGGACAATCTCTGGATGGCTTTTCCTTCAGTCTCTGCTCCATACTTTGTCTCTGTTTCTCCTCCCATGGTTATTTTGTTACCCCTTCTAAAAAGGACCAAAGTATCGACTTCCAATTTGATAGTGTCACTTGGTAGGTTAGATATAAGGGGGAGTGGGTGGGTTGGTGAATAGGGTGAGGGGGCATGGGATAGGGTGTTTTCAGAGGGGTAACCAGGAAAGGAGATAACAGTTGAAATGTAAATTAAAAAAACTTGCCCAAACCTCAATTTATGAGTAAATTTAGAAAGGTCTAGGAAAATAACTAACATGCATCTGGGGATGAGGGGGTAAAAAAGAAGAAAAGGAAAAGTGTGTTTAACAAAATTGATATGCTATCATTTGGTTCATAAAATGATTAAGATCAAATCAATGGAGTTCTAAATTTACAAATGAGAAATGAATTCAAATTGACTTCCAAATTTAGATCACATAGACTCTTCAGTATGAATACATACTTCATATGACATGTTAAAAGACAAATTATGCTTTGACAGATCAGGAGCAGAAATCCCAATCTATGTAGATCTAAAATAAGTTTCTTAGGAACATGGGACTGCTGGTAATTTATACAAAGTAAGTACACTGTCAACATAGGCCAGGATCTATCCAACACGTTAACAATCCTAAAGTAGTCAAGACAAGATCATGTTCAAGCAGTCAGAAATGCAAACCTACAAGGAAGCAGATTATTTTTCTATCACAAATACACAGAGGACAATTTGCTTCAAATAATATAAGTACCTAATGAACTTAATATGTAATGTTTTAACTGGCTTGATAAATAGCCACTCTTTAAGCATGTGGCTACAGTTCAACTCTAAGTGGACACTGAGATGCCTTTAAAAGCTAAAGATGGCTAAAAACTTGATTGTTGCCACAATAAAGTTCACAGAATTTCTGGAGACCAGGTCCTCCTAGGGTTTGTTGTTCTTTTATTTGGTTTTGTTTGTTTTTCCTTGACAAAGATCCCTGGCAGTCCTGGAATTGCTTTGTAGACCAGACTGGTTTTAAACTCACAGAAATACTCCTGCCTCTGCCTCCTAAATCCTGGAATTAAAGACAGAGACCATCATGCCTATCTGAGGTCCAGATTTTAATATTTGTCTGCTCCTGTTATCCTGTGATAAAATTGAGAACAACCACCTCTACTGGGTAACCTTAAGAGCAATGTCTACAAAATGACAACAAATCCTAGGTTTAAGACAAAATAATGAGTATGCATTTATTAACTGAACTAAGACTATACAACCTATTAATAAGTGAAAGTATTATATCATAAGTTGAAGTTATAAAAATAAACATGGAACTGTTGATCAATATCTTAAAACCTAAGCCAAAATGAACACCAATTTTCACCACTTGGGAATATGAACCAACTAGGCATTGGGTATCAGATTAGTTAGCCTCAAAAAGTAGCCAACAACAAAAGCAACAGGAAGGCTTATGCAAACAGATGCTAGGTCTGCCCCTCACAAGGTATGACCTCACAGATCTGGGATGAGCCACAGATTCTGTTTTTAGCAAGGTCACAGGAGATGCTGAAAGTACTGACTCAAGAACTATTTTCTGAGAATCACTGGTAATGATCAAAAACAGATAAAAACAATGCTGTGATTAAATCACTTTGAGTGCTTATCATGTCCTAGTTATAACTAACTCTCCACCCCACCACACACACATCCTAAAGACTTAGGTTTCTTTTCTACAATTCTTCTAAGACCAGACCAGCTTTATGTTAATCATCTCCATGCCAGTGTATGTGATCAACATCCAGCAATCACAGAAATTCTTTGCTTTGAATCTGACTCCATCCTTAAGCAAACAGCAAAGTTCCTAACTTAACTGAAACTAAGATTCAAACTTCTAACAAGTATTTATAAGTTTTTAAAGCCTGCTTTATGTTTTAAAATGTTGTGGTATAACATTTTATAATTCCTTAATTAGAATTTTGTTGATAATGAGATGCATAAAAGTCACAAATTATTCCCTGTAAGTAAATTAGAATCAGAGAAATGCATTGGGTCTTCTGAAGAACCTATTCAAGTCTTTGTCCCCTGGGGATTAATGTAACTTTGCTCTTTTTTCAATCTAATAGTCCATAATAATTTTTGTTTTGAGATAAGTTTTCACATATTAGTCCAGTCTATCCTGGAATTCTATATATTTGTACCACTTTGTTTTTTGTTTTAACTTATTTATTTATTTATTTATTTACTTATTAATTTATTTTTAGTGGAAATAGCAGGTAAATCTGAAGGAAATCTAGGTCAAACTTTGATCTTCCACAATGCAGCTCTTCACATAAGTCTTTCCAATAAGCAATTACTTAGAATTTTTTTTTTTAAACTCAAACACATACCTTTATTTTTTTATTTATTTTTATTTTTTTAATTAGGTATTTTCTTTATATACATTTCAAATGCTATCCCTTTTTCCTGGTTTCCCCTCCAAAACCACCCTATCCCATCTCCCCCCACCCCCTGCTCACCAACCCACCTACTCCCACTTCTCTGTCCTGGTATTCCCCTATACTGGGCCATTGAGCCTTCTTAGGACTAAGGGCCTCTCCTCTCTTTGATGTCCAACAAGGGTAAGCTCAGCTACACATGCAGCTGGAGCCATGGGTCCCTTCCATGTGTACTCTTTGGTTGGTGGTTTAGTCCCTGAGAACTCTGGGGTTACTGGTTGGTTCATACTGTTGTTCCTCCTATGAGGCTGCCAACCCCTTCAGTTCCTTGGGTCCTTTCTCTAGCTCCTCCATTGGGGACCCTGTACTCAGTTCAATGGTTGGCTGAAAGCGTCCTCCTTTGTATTTGTCTGGCACTAGCAGAGCCTCTCGGGAGACAGCTATATCAGAGGAACCTGCCTGGAATCTTCAGGACACAGGAACCCAGGGGCAGCTTGGGATGGGATACTTGGAAATTCTTAATGCTATAGAAATGTATTGGAATGCATGGGACCCTTTCTTCTACTTCTCAAAACCATCCTTTACTTCCTATTATTAAATAAGTTTTTAATTGACCTATAACTGGAATTCTAGATATTTCTGTATTTTATTCTATTAAAGTCTTCACTATAAACAAATAAATGTGCCTATTTTCATAAGATTCCAATACAGGCAGTGTGAGAAGCTCCTTATACACTTCTTAGATTGATTGAAAAATAGCAAACTTGTATGAATCCCCAAGGACCAAAGTCTTAGGCAAGATATTCAAAAGACACAATGCACTTCTCTGATGCTCTTTTACTAAACCAGGGAAACATGTACAGTTTTGTGTCTTTTATGCATCTAAGATTATACAAATATATCTACAATGAACATGTGCTGAGCAGTCTTTTGTATACCACTACCATCAGTACTGGTCTATCAAAACTAATGTAAACATACTTAAACATAGTAATTAAAATATTTTCTGTAAAGTGATCCAAAATACATTTAAAAGTATTTTTATCTAAAAATCAATTTAAGTACTAAATTCTGGCCTTTATAGAAAAAGAAACAATGTCTCTATAGAGTATATATATATATATATATATATATATATATACACACATACATATACATATATTTATTACACTGTGTATTCACTATATGTATGTAGGTAGGCAGGTATGTATGTATTTAGAAAGCATAAAGTGTTCACGGTCCATAAAAGCTGCATAACTACTAAAAAGGATCAAACAACAGGTCTCTGGCCATGTTCTTGGCCCTACCACCCAGCTGTAAACCCATCAGTAGAATCCAGTACAAGGACTCCCTAAGAAAGAGAAGAACTTTATCTTCAAAAGGATAATATGCAGATTAAAGAGAAAAGAGTAAAGCAATGATATCCAGAAAAGTATGAATGTATACATTGAGCACAGTTTAAAACATTGGAACAACATTCCAAAATGGGCTTATTTAAAGGATAACTGTTTTAAGTAATACATACCCCTCAGGCCTTTAAGAATGATCAAAACAACACATAACAATTTTTGCTTTTGTTACTGTTTATACTCACTTAGTTCAATTAGTATTTGCTATATATGCACTGGGGCATGAACAACCTACCAATGGCCACTCCCTTTCCCCAAAAGAAAAGTTACTCCCCACCCAATAGCCATCAACTTCCAAGAGCTACAGCTGGGGTCTTGGTAGGCCCTCCTCCATCCATTCTGGAATTTTGTCTGGCTTTATCTTGAGCAGGTCTTATACAAGCAAATAGGTAAGTTCATATGAGCTATAGACATATAGTGACCAAAGGACATTTCATAGCATTCTTTCCCATTCTCTACCTCTGTTCCTTCTTGCAACCTGTTCCACGAGCCCTGTGGGTAAGGAATTCATACACTGAGAACTTGCAGTCATTATTCTCAGCACTTTGGATAGCTATTAATCTCTGTATTAACCATTATCTAGTGCAATAAGAAACATCTCTAGCCAATAAATAAATAAATAAATAAATAAATAAATAAATAAATAAATGAAATATTTCTGACCAAGTTTGAGAGTAGCTTATGCACATAAAGAATTTAGAACTCAGTATGACAAAAATGAGCATTTATCAAAACAACAATAGTAGGTTCCTTCTGGAGCCTATAACCTTCCTAACCATAGGTTTTGAGACTGTTTACAGTAACAAGTATGAATTCTATCCTGTGGAACTGACCCCCACATTCAATCAAGAGGCCTCTTGGTTAATCCAGTTACAGGCCTCTAACTACTATATCAGCACACACATCTTGTCTTTCAGGTTGCCACAGGGACCAGTATGGAATGACTGATATCTTCTCTCTCTCAGTAGCCTGAATACTACCTCCTAGAATTATGGAAGCTAGTCTGGAGGGATAGAGTATCCTACTTATTTACAGCTTGATTTTTCTATGTCCTATAATCAAACTATATGGTATCTTTAACTATAGTGTGCTGCTATCTACCTATAGTAGGCAACTAAGAACAATACCAATAACCTAGATTGTTTTGAGGTCCTTAAGGGACCTTCCTGATTCATAGACAGCGAACTTGTGTGAAAGTTTTAATAGTCTTCATATTTCGTGTTTTTCTTTCTCTCTTTTTATTCCTTTTTATCCTGTGCTAAAATACATTCAAAGTTTGTCTCAATCTTAAACAATATCTTTAATCCCATCCCTTCTTCTACTGCTCTGCCCAGAAAGAAATGGAAGGGGAGTAATTCTAAACAAGAATTTTGGTAATTACCAAGGGAGAAACTTAGAAGAAATAAAGAAGGTTTTAAACACACACACACACACACACACACACACACACACACACACACAGCTAGGTAACCTTTTCAACATCTGCAGCAATTATAAAATGTCCAGGTGAGGGAATTAGAAGGCTTCCAAGTCTTCTTCCAGTATATGTAACCCGTACCCCCAACTACTATAAATATGAAACAAAAACCAAGTCCTTTTAATTACTCCTAATTATTTCTTGTTATTAGCCTCACTTAGAGTTACTTGGAAATACACACTGATCTACAAGAAGCACCACATAATTCAAAGGAAAATACCCATACATGAATGTGATCTTTATAAAGACTTCTGTGATATGACTTTATAAGACCTTCCCACTGTGACTGACTATGCAAAACAGAAGTCTTCAAATATTTAATAGTTCTTAACAGAAAAGTCTTCAATTCCAAACAAAGAAACATTTCAAGTCTGAATGATCTAGCCTGGGAGAAACAACAAAAGTATCAATATATATATAGAAACCTAGGACAACTCTCTTCCTTCAGTACCTTGTGTAGCTAAAAATAACATTCAATGATGTTTAAGTATTGTATCTTTAGTGAGAACTGTTTATCCAAGATGATATATGGACCTGTGTTCTCCTTAGAGAAGGTAGACAGAAGTAAATGTTAAACTGTCATCAATATATGCAGAGTAAAGGTTAAAAAAAAGTAAGTTTAAAGACACAATGGTACTATATAATCTTAAGTGTGACTAGAAGGTCAAAAAATTGTTAGATAAATATTTGAAATTATAGAGGAAAGACTGAGGATGTAGTTCAGTGGTAAAATGTGGGTCTGGCACAAAGGTTAAGTCTTTGGTTATAGTCCCAAAATCTCTCTCTGTCTCTCTCCCACTCTCTACTCCTCAGTTCTCCTCACTTCATTCCTCTTCTTGTAACCTACCTTTCCATAGAAAGCTAGGGCACTTTAGGACTTAAATGTCCCAAAGCAAATGCCTGAAGGGACAGATGCTGTAAGTCTTGTAAGGGTATTCAGAGTACAGCTAGACAATGTATAGGCATGAACATTGGCTAAAGACTTGGTGTTTTCACATGGAAATAAGGGGCACAGTGAAATAGCCCTGAAAGAAAAGTAAAGGATACACAGCGAGTAAGCAGATAGTGATTACATGGGAACCAAGGCAAAGGTGGGAGAGCAGCAATGATGTATAGCAGCTGAGAAGGGAGGAGACTATACGAAGACAGAACAAGTTGAAGGAAAGTTTCAAGCAATGTGAAGGGAGGACTTTATTAAGAAGATAGAATAGAATAATGAGCCAGACTAAATAAGTGAGACAAAAGAGGGATACTCAGAGGTAACTCCAAAATCTGCCACAGCTGATACGGATGGGGTACCAGTCATAGTATGCAAATTGTATTTGAGCACTTAAGATTTTTTAGAATGTAGATGAAAATATGACATAGTTGGAACTCCAGATCATGTATCATATAGAGAAAGTCAGTCTCTGGCATGAATAAACCTCCATAAAGAATTGAAGAAAAAGTATTAAGGCTTGAGAATTTCTTTTTTAAGTTCTGAAAAATACCCCAAAACTACAGAGGAATGCCCAGGAAAACAGACGAAAAACACTTTCATAGAGTAGGGGCAGGAGCCTTCAGCAAGAGACAAAGGAATAGACATGATGTTGGGGCATAAAGGAAACTTTATCATGTAATTTCCACAGGATTTCAGAAAACGATGTAATTGGTATAGCTCCAGCACATAACTCTCACCAAGCCCTCACATCATGCTTATAGTAAAATTCTACTACCTCCTGACAAAATACCTGAGGCAGGTCAAGAATATAATGATAGAACATACGTAAAGAGTTTTATAAACTTTAAAAAGACAAATAATCTAATTTGGAATAGTTACACATATTCCTTTAATCCTAGCTCTCCAGGAAGTGGAAACTGGAGATCAGCAGCAGTTCAAGGTCATCTTCTACTAGTTAGTGAATTTCAAACACCCTGAGCTACATGAAACCTTGTTTCAAAAACAAAACAAAAATCTGTATGAATGGAGTATTTTATTATTTTCTAAAAGATAATTATCATTTCTAAGGTAAGGCTAGAGTCAGAGATACACTCCATTCACAAATATCCGTAGTATAGCTCAGACCTGGGATAACAGGTCCCCACATAGGATGCCAATACCACAGGCAAGCCTTTGCTTTAATTGCATTCATCCCCGGATCAATACTCTGCTTTCTTTGTGTAACACAGCCAGCTCACAGAAAGCATAACACAGAGTCTAGCTGCTTTTCTTTGAATGTTTTCTTGTTCTAATATAGTTTTCATTTTCTCTGTTATCCTAACTTAGATCTTATTCACTGATTCTTATTTCTCCTTCTAGATTCCCTCACCCTAATCATGTCTCTACTAAGACATATTCTTAACATATTTTCAAAGTCAGGAAAAAATAGTTAGTGATTAGCATTAATCAGCTGTTCCTTAAAACAGCTTCAGCCTTGCCCTTATCCATAAAAGCATATCCTTTCCCTGCTTCCCCTATCCCTGTCAAATAAACAGGCAAACCTGTTTGACTAGTTTTCTCTTAAGCCCTACTCAGTAGAAAGACCAAGTGGACAATAGATAAAGCTATGGAAAACACACAAGCCATTTTTCTTAGGCAAAGTTTCACAAAACCTGCAGTGTTGAGCAGGTCTTTCAGAATACTAAGACCTCAGCACATTCTCATTTATGTCATTGCCAGAAATTAAAAAAAAAAATCCTCTTGCTATTCTTCTATATTATCAATATTGTTATGGCAATGGTGTAGAAAGATAGCAAGACTATTTGAAATGGTGTTTAAATTTTATAATGGAGCTAATGGTGGGGACACTCAGTATTCTGGAAGCTGAGGCTAGAGGACTACAAATCTGATATCAGCTGTGCTATACAAAAAGACTGTAAAAAAAAAAAAATCTGATGGTTGAATTACATTCAATTATAGAGGTGTGCCCGGGTGTTTTTGTTGTTGTGTGTGTACTTAAGCAGAATAACAAGCTTTGAATTTCAAATAGGTTACTTAAAGAGGATTCTTCCCATGGATGATGTACTTTGTTGTTGCTTTGACAAACAATGTCCTTTAGTTTATTTATTTAAGATATGAGGTGCTTTTAAATCATCAGCTACATTTTCTTTTACTGAAACATGTATAACTAATATAAAAAATATCAACTATATTATCTTAAAAATCTGTATGTTGTGTATATACATAGTTTAGTGTATAAGTGTGCCTGTGTTCCTGGCACATGAAGAAGTCAGAAGACAACCTTGGATTTCAACCCTCTCTTTCCACCTTATTTGAGATAAGGTCTCTTGGTTTGGGTTTTGTTATTTTGTAACTGTGTACATCAGATTTAACAGCCTGTGCACATCCAGGCTATCCAGGATTCTCTTCTCTCTTCTTCCCATCTCACCATAGGAATGCTGATCTTGCAGGTACACTCCCATGTCTGGGTATAGGTGCATTTTAAAGATCTGAACTCAAACTGAACCCAAGTTGAACTCAAGCTTAGGCTTGAGGAAGAAATGCTTACCCTACTGAACTATCTCCCTAGCTCTTAAATATATTTTTATAAATGTCAAGTATTTGCCCTGTATCCTTCAGGACTTTTGAAAATTTAAAATGCATATGATTCAATTTGCTCAACATAAAGAAAATCTTACAGAAAATGTAGCAAATGTGAACACATAATTTTATTTTTTTAAAGCTATTTTTTTAGGGGGGGTTGGATTTGGTTTTTTTGAGACAGGGTTTCTCTGTGTAGCCCTGGCTGTCCTGGAACTCACTCTGTAGACCAGGCTGGCCTCAAACTCAGAAATCTGCCTGCCTCTGCCTCCCAGAGTGATGGGATTACAGGCGTGCACCACCACCGCCCGGCATAATTTTACTTTTTAATACTTGGACACACACTTCAATTTTTTTCACTTGGAGAAATATCAGTCTCATGGTTTCCTCTTATTAAAAAAAATGGTATACTTAATATAATAGTTAAAACATGACAAAAGCTTAAAATATTCTAAACATTAAAAAAAATCACATAAATAATCTTAAGGCCATAACGAAGATCTCCAAAATGTCTTTACTATACAGTTTTCCCATCTACTAAAATATTTTAAAACTTAGGCAACTGCCCAGCTTAAAACCAGCAACTGACTTATACTATCCTAGATACCATACTGCTCATCAATTCAAAACTAGCATTCTTGTTCTGGCTATTATACAATGCTTAATGCCTATCTACATTCAACACTCCTCTCTAAGTAAATTTCAAATTGGTTTAATGCCTATCTACACGTAACACTCCTCTCTGAGCAAACTTCAACTTGAATTTGCTGTCTCTCTAAGGGAATACTAAAAAAGACAGTAAGTATCAAGTGAGAAAAATTAGGTTTATGAACAACATGGAATAGAAAACAAGTCTTACAAACTGAAATCACACAGTTCTCTACTATTTGCAATTAATAGGACTATGCTATACAGTAAGCAGAGTGGGGAAAAAAAGTCATAGGAAGTCAACTCTGCCAACAAGAGGGTCTGTCTACTGATAGCAGAAAATGCAGCTAGAGACTTTCAAAGAGAAATAGGCAATCCATCAGCATAACTAATTGCATTTCACCTTTAAAACATTACATTTCATCAATTTTTTATATATTCTAAAGCCATGTACTACTGAGAGTGCTATACAAAAAAAGTGAATTAAACATAAGTAGGATAGACTAAAATTTAGTATTTTGAGCTAAATATAATTATATACAACATTATTATACCTTCCAATTAATGTGTAAACAACATGTATTGTGTTCAGGTATTGGCTGGTTGCCAAACCAATTCATGTAAACATTTTACTCCCAAAATATTCACTAGTTACAAAACAAGATATTTATGTATTCACAATGCAAATTTAATTTTATGTGTTTATCATGGATATGAGACATAACTACTTCATCCAAGTAGAGAAAAAAGACTAAGATAGAAAACAAGGATATTTATACATTACTATAATAAGTTTTAGGGGAAGAGAGGACAGAAGAAAAAATTCAATGATCATCCTTCCATGGCCATAAAGGTTAATCATTACTTGTTTACAATGTTGAGTTTAAAGTCCTGGATAACTGGGAAATATCTTCTGAATCATTTGATACATTATAGTTTGTTACGTTTTGATATCTATCTTCACTTTGTATCTGCTTATAGAATGAGATCATCCAAGGCATACTTCAAACACCAAGAACCTTGGTGTTTAAACATAGTTGAGCTGGAATAGAAGCTGTTCTGGAAACTTAGCATCCCCCTAGCACTCTGGAGTCAACTCCTACCCCCTCCTCTAAGACCTAGATGAACTCACTTTTCTGGTCCCTTCAAATTTTTCAATGTCTGTTAATTTATTGGCTTTTCTAGTAAAATAGTATAAATTGAGCACCTTATAAATGTTTATGAAAAAACCTCGCCAGTTAGGATTTTGTAAAGTAAAACTCACTATGGGTCTTCTAGTGAGAAATCCAAGGTTTGTCTTCATTAAAACATATCAGCACTTTGCTTTTAAGACCACTGTCTTTGATTCTCACAGAAGCCTTATAATGCAATTCATGCATCCACCCATTAATCTGCCTACTTACTATCTCACCTAGGAACTGTCTTCTCAAAACTTTGTTAAATGACTTACTGAGTGCACATCTATAGTGGACTTATCAAACTCTGTATGTCCCAAGCTGAACCTGATACCTTTGCTTCTCAAATCTGTTTCTTATCCCAGCCTTACTCCATATTCCATCATCACATCCACCACCCACCCTTCTAGAGTTTTCCATGTAATTGCCTCAGTACTGATACTCTCTTAGTCATTCAATTAACTGGTACTCTCTTATTCATTCAATTAACACTTCCAAAGTAGGTCCTCTTATCAAGGTCATCCCAATACCTAATAGCTGTTCCTGTATCAGATGTCTGAGATCCATCATTCTAGACTCCTATAAAGCTGACCTTTTACCACATCATGCCTCTATTAAAAGCAATTCTGCATAGAGACCCACACCCCTCAGAGTGTCAAACAAACATGCAGGCTCTTATTTGTGCTACTCTGGACTTCATGTTCCCCCTTTCCAGGAATAGTTCGTCCTGAATTGATAACTAGCCATTCTCAAATCCTTACTCAGGCACTCTGATCACACTTCTACCACAGCACTTAAATGACAGTACTCTTCTATAGTACTCTTCTATTTTATTAATATTAGTTTCCTACTTGGTCTCAGATGTGCAAAACATTTGTATTAAGCTATTGTTCAAATGTCAAGACACTGTACTTTCCCATAACTAAAAACAATGTTCCTATAGCCCTTGATCATGTACTACTAGATTTCCCTCTTAGACCAGTAACTACTTCAGTTTGAATAATCTGCATAATTTCAATGCAAAGATTGTAATACTGTTAATAAATACTTGATGAAGGAAAGCATATATGTTCATGAAATGCTTCAAAATAAAAATATAAGACTATCACTGTTTTTAAGATTAATAGACTTCTTTTCAAACTGATTTGATTACGTAGCCCCTCCTTAGGCAGATATGCAAAGTAACATTTAAATAATTTAACAAGCATCCAGTATGGTTTGCAGGATTATCAAATTACACTTTTACTTAGCTTCCAGGATAGGATACTATTAACACTACACCAAGTTAATGAGTCTTAATGGCAGAAAGAAATACATAATATAAAAATAATCCAAGCCCACATTTAAAAAAAAAAAGAAAAAAAGCAAAAAAAATTAAAGAGCTGATTCAATTAATAAAAAAATAAGCCAAATTTTCTAGAGTGAAGATATTTTTCTAAAGATCTCTTGTACAAAATTTTCTGTATATCAACACATTAAAATCTTTCATATATAGGTCACTCTTCTGAGACTAGCAATCATTCAGTCCATAGTACAGCAAAGAGCACATGAACAAAAATTATCTGTCACAGAATCTGTGGCCTTTGTACTTGGCAATAGATATACCATTTCAAGAGGACAAAAAACGGAAGAAAAAAAAAAGGCAACAGATAATACAGCATCAGGACCTACTCCAAGCCTGACAGCAGCAGCAGAAAGTGATAGCTGATAAGAGAAAGGGGGCCCAGACAAAGCATATAAAGATGAATGGTACTTCTGTCTCCATTCTAGTACTTCAGACCAGCAGGCAAAGACCAGAAACTGCAAGCATAAGAGTTCTGAATACCTCAATAAATGGTAGTGTTAGCTCCTCTATAGATTCACACTTACAAATTTCTGACACCCAGCCACCACATACATAAATACATACATACATACATACATACATATATAAATGGCATATGCAATAACTTCTGAAGACAGTTTGCAAAATGCTTAGTCACTAGCTTTTTGAAGTTCTGGTTATTAATATTGTAGGGTAACACAGAAAAAAATTGTATGAAAATAAGCACCAACTCACATATTGTCAATATATATTGCATAAGTAAACAATAATACCCATTGCTATGTGTCTTGGCAATTTTCAGGTGTGCTCTGGAAATAGAGAATTAATAAATCAATAAACTTGCATTATTTGATATCCAGGTTTATAATTTTATAAAGGTGTCTGAGAATTTATGGTAAATTTTACAGCAATATGTAAATGATACCTAAATTCAGGGCTGCTCATGTGTACCTTGAAATGTCCCAATTTAAATAACTAGAAATTTTAACTATAAAAAAACTCTTATCAAAATCAGATCTTACAAAATCTTCTCTTAAAATATATTTACTGAATTTGTCTACTATAACAGGTGTTCTTAGTATCAGTATAAACACAAAACTGTAAAGTTTGAACTCAAAGAGTTCAATTCTCTACAGCAGAAAAAAAAAGTCCAGTTGTATGCGCAGTTGTTCAGATGAGCCAAACAAAGTTGAGTTGTTCTAAATGTCAAGACACTGTTTCCCTACCTATAGTTTAAAAATGTCCCTATAGCAATAGAACAGACAACAACTAGACTTGCACTTAACCTTGCCAGTGGTAGGTAAATCAGACAAGGCTGATTCAGTCACCATCTAGGAGAGTTAAGAGTTGCTGAGCAGACTTGGTCACAGCAAGGCCTCAAACTAACAAGAAACCTTTTCTTCAGGAAAAATTAAACTGCAGACTCACAGTTAATTTGATTAACACTAGTTCTGTTCTTACTACAGACTTAAGTATGGTTTTTTTTTCAATTAATTTAAAAAGAAAACGCCTAGGGACAATGATGTGTGACCCTTAATGCTATTAGAATGCAGATTAAGGAAGACTTTCTAGACTTTCTCTAACCTCTTCTTTTATCTAGGTTAGGAAGCCTGCATTCAAGTGGGTATTTGTTTGTTTAGGGGGGGATGTGGCATTATAGATTGAAAGAAGGGCATATCTGACACTTAGCCAAACTGCAGCACATTCCTGTCATTAATTTAAACAAAGTTGTACAACTTGACAGCCTAAGATGACCACCACCCCCATCCCCCTAACTTAGTGCTTTTCTTGGGATCTTTCAATAGGGCAGCCTTGTGAAATAGAAGCCCGAGCCCTGTCCTGACACTGTCACAACACTGGAGGCTCTACCTAGGTCAGGCTTTCTAGAAAGTCACCCCTGTCTTCCCTTGGGATAATTCCTCCCCCAGCAGAGGAGTTTCCAGCTTTTGCTGAGTTTCTGAGACTCCGTCCCTCCATGCCCTTCAGAACTCTGGAAGAGACGTTGCGCTCCTTGCTACAGCATCCGGGCACGGGCGCAGCAGCGATCCTGCCCCTAAGTGCTGCAGAGTGGCACGCTCCAGGGCGCCCCACTTGAGAAGCCCTCAAAGCCGATGCCCGGAGCGCTCGGGTCAGGTGCTGCCTGGAGACACCTCCGAGCGTCCTTTTGCCCGGACGCACTGCACCCTCGAGAGCGCTCAGCGCCGCGCTCGCCACTCCGCAGCGTCCATCCAGGGCCGCGCGGCTCCTCAGGCAGCAGGCGACCCGCCCCGCGCGGCCCCCGGCCCGCCAGCCCGCGCAGCCTCTCCCCTTCTCACCCGGCCCCGCACTGCCGTCCGCCTTGCCCCTGGGCCACGAGCGACCGTGCTGTCTACTGGCCGCGACTGCGGTCACCGAAAGGTCCCGGTGTGTGCGCGGCCGGGGACCGGTCCCTTCCCCGATGCACCACCTCAGGCACCTTCGGCCGGACCGCGGGCGGCCCGGAGAGTTCCAGGCGGCGGCTGCAGGCGCCCACCCTTGCCTCAGTCAAGTGCAAGGTCCCGCGTCCCGACCGCCGGGCGCCCCCTTGATTCGCTCCCTCACAGAACTCGCCACACAAGGTGACTAGACCCGAAGTCTCCACAGCCTCACAGGGCGCCGGCGCTCCCTCACCTCGGGCAGAGAACAACTCTGTCCCGGAGCCCTCCGTCCCCGCGCCTCTGGCCGCGCCCGCCGCTTACCGCGTTCTTCGGCTGCCGCGCGGGAGTTGGAGAGCGCCTCTGCCGCGGGACGGTGTCTGTGGAGCGCGCGTCGTCGCCCTCGGAGGCCGGGCGTGAGGGAAGCTGCGGCGCGCTTGCCGGCTTAAGACGGGCGCTCTGAGGCAGGCGATGCTCCGCGGCGCGCCCCGCCCCCTCTCACATTCAGCGCGCCGCTCCTGAGCGGGAGCGCGCCCAGCCCCCCCAACCCCCGCCCCCGCGCGCGGCCCCGGCTCCCCCAGCAGCCGTCACTCAAACTTCCTCGCCGCGCGCCGCCAAGGCCGGAGACAGCGATGCGCACGCGCCTCGACGGCCAGCGGAGATGCTGCGCGGCTGCACCTGCCGTCAAGGTCTCCGCTCGCTCCTGACGCGCCTGCGCCCAGCCTCTTCCTCCTCTGCCTCGCCCGCCGCTTTCTTTTCCCTCAGGCGGCTGGAAAGGAGTGGAGCCTGGGGAGCGCCGGGTCTCGCCCCTTCCACTTCCTGTCTGCTGGCCTGAGAGAGCTGCTCGGTGAGGAGAGTGGAAGGACTGTGCGCACGCACGCTCGCTCGCGCACAGGTGGAGAGCCTAGAGAACGCTGGCCGGCCGAGGGCGCCAGCAAAGAGCCACCCCGAGCTTCTGATGAAAGGGCCTTGTAAAGTTCTGTGGGCTTGGGTCCTAGCCTCCTTACTCTGACTGGAAGTGTCCGCCAGCAGCTGTTACTCAAGCTGGTGTCCCGCCCAAGAAGCACCTTTGCCCAAAGAGCTTGAAACCTCTGGTACCTCAGACACCAGAGGCCGACCAGTCCCTTTAAAAAAAAGTGTCCCCTGCGGGGTCACAGCTTCAGAAAAAAGGAAAAGTTCCTTGGCTTTAATTCAGAACCTGTTAGGCAATCTTTTCTACACACACCATACATTAATGTGTTTATACACATATACATACATGAACTGAGCAGAATATGGTCCAAATTTCTGAAAAGCATCATTCAGGTCAAGCCTAAAGTTCAGAACCTAAAAGGCCTCCGTGCAGATTTTGTGTTTAAATGTTCAGAGATGAAAACGGGGCGCCATTAATGTTATTTGCTTGCTTCAACTTGAGAGTCAGGTTTGGGACTTGGCCCTCAAAAAAAACAATGGAAATTTCTGTAACGATAAAGGTAAAATATACTCCTTATTTTTTAAGTGTTTGTTAAGTCTATTTAACAACTGTAGTGCCCAAAGATCATACCTATATCAAAGGAGAGGATGCATTTCTCTTCTTTAGTAACTCCTGAACTAAGGAGAGTAATATAGTTTATTTATTTAAATTGCACTAGAAAAAGTAAAAACAAGTATCAAACATAACAGATAATCAATAGAGAATAGAGAATAGAAGGATCTTCTTTAAAAGCTTATTTTCTAAAATATTATGTTCCAGTTGTAATTGTCCTAATAGTGTGTATATAACTTCTTGATAAAAATTGACATTAGAAATTTAATAAATAATGAATTTTGATTTTATTTTTCCATAATTTGTGTCACAAACAGGTGCCTAATAAAATCGTATGAACTTATCATACTGTAAATTTTTTGTCAAACTTGCAGATATTGAAAAACGCATTCAAGAATATTTTGTGTAATTACGATCATGTTTTATGTATCTGTGATCTGGCCTTATTTATCACAACTCAGCACTGAAAGGGCATTCATTCTGCAACTTAAGTTTAGAATGCCCTTTCATAAATTAGAATTAAATTATGCCTTTGGCTATTGAAACAAAGATTTTATAGAAGTAAAGCTCACTCTCTTTGTTTTAAAATACTCTAGCAATTGGCACTTAATATTATCAACGGGATGGTTAGATAAAATGAATGATGTTTGATATTTCTTTTCAGGGAAGGGAGCATTGTTTTCATGTTTAATCCATCCTTCAAGTTCCCATTCAAATTAACAGGAAGTATCTGTACAGTTTAGGTTACAAACTGTTGCACTGGATAACATGTCTGTGAAGGAAATTTCAGCCACCGTAAATTAAAATTGCCTTGTTATTGCTGCACACTGATAGGCATTTTCTCTCCTTCAGTGACTCTGATATAGGCCAGATTAGACCAGATTAAAAGTAGATAAAGGCAGGTTTGCTAGAAAGAAGCTCTCAGGTGGGTTCACCCATCTCACAGGTGAAGTCACATCTAGGCTAAAGAAAGGGGGAGGTTATAGAGTTTAGGAAAGGAGTTTAGAGTTTATGATGTCATGCCAGCTAGGAGCTGGGATTGTATCCATACATGGTCAAAAACTGAGGCCCTGGGTGGGCACTCTCAGATGGGCTGCCAGAAACAAGAGGAATGATGAAACGTTAGTTAGCCTGGAATTCTCTCCAAGTCAGTGGGAGAAAGGGTTCTGTGTGGGGCAGGGTTAGGGGGAGGAGAGTATAATAAGAAAGGAGAAAGGAAGAGAAGAGAGAATAACATGAGCTAGACTTGTTCTAAGCAGTCTCGGAAGAGAATCTCCTCTCTCTCTCTCTCTCTCTCTCTCTCTCTCTCTCTCTCTCTCTCTCTCTCTGGTTTTTTTCAAGACAGGGTTTCTCTGTGTAGCCCTGGCTGTCCTGGAACTCACTCTGTAGACCAGGCTGGCCTCGAACTCAGAAATCCACCTGTCTCTGCCTCCCAGAGTGCTGGGATTACAGGTGTGCGCCACCACCGCCTGGCTCCCAATAGATTTAAAAGTGAAAGTAGACTTCTGTTTCTTCTGTAACTCAATTTTAATTCCAGTAGGAAACTATTACCTTGATATACTTCCCATATACTTTACCCCCAAGCTCAATTAAAAAAAACAGTATGATGCAATATATTCACAAAAGATTACTGTTATCTTCTGTGTTGAAATTATTAACATGTAAGTTGTGAGAAATCTCCAGGTACTGAGTTTGCCCTCTAAAGCATTTGGAACCCTTTACTACTTTGCCATAAAATTTTATTTCAAGAATTTTATAACATGTAATCTTAATTAAACATCTGCCATCATGTGTCTGTGACATGCTATGGAGTCTCAATTGGTTTGTATTCTTGGAAATGTATACACTACACTTGTGCAACATTGAGGGCCTCTAGTTTTCATAAATTAATTTGGTAAAAAAATACTATCTTCATTCACTCTCTTATAAACTCCCTTTAAAGAAAAGATGACAGTACATCTGCAAGAAATATTTGGTCATACTTGCTGTTGTACCTTTAGTGCCTAGAATACTAGTTGGTTCATAGTCTGCTAAAACGGGGAGGAAATGAATGAAAAAGTAGGTGCATCTGACCTTTCCTAGGAAGTAATACTTCCTAGAGAGTAATACTTCCTGACACAGGACAAATCTCATATGATTTCAAGTGAAGATAGACTTAGGGGGAATTAAGCAGATTCTTTCAACCTTAGACATTTGCATGCGCCATGGTGTCCATGAAAAGTTTTAAGGGATAAAAAGGATATGATGATAAGAAAGGATAACGTACAGTGCTGACAATCAAAGCAGAAGAAAGGGCAAGTAGACCCACTTCTTTCACTCAAATCCCCACAAATGTATGTGCTTGCAGTGTGGGTAAAATTCATTCACCATCAATATTTTTCTATCAGTTAGACAGAAAGACAATGAACAAAACAGAAGCTCATTAGCATTTGGTTAAACTTCCCCAAGATATAGCCTGAATTGATGGTATCCCACTGTTCAATGTTCTCAGTAGCTAGGATGAGTGTCTAAGCTTGGACATGTACTGGGTGAGAGAAATAAAATAAAACTTTAAAACGTACTTCTGTTTCCACTTTTAAAATCCTGACTTGAAATGTCTGGTGTTTTGATGGCTTTCCTTTTGGCACTCTGTTCTCCTTCGTGCACTTATAATTCTTTGACTAGATATTTCTCCTAAATTAATTATTTGTCATTTGAATATGAATTTCTTGTAAGAACTAATAATATCACCTCTTTTCCTTGCAAACATAAACAGGAGGACATAAGACTCTATTAACAGGATTCTGAATGAATAGTATTATCTCTTAGAAGAAAAGCAGATTTTAAATTTCCAAAACAGTGAAGAATGCATACAATATTATGAATACTTGACGCTTTATAGCAATGTAAAATGCTTAAAGCAGACTAGAGAAAAACACACAACAAATACTAAAATTGTGTTAGATAAGTCATAACACAATATTAACAACAATCTCTGACACTGGGAGATACATGTTTAGTCAAACGTAGCAAATCTACTTCTGATAACTATGAAGTCAGTATCACTGAAGATTATCAAAATACATTTTATGTTCTCCTGAGAGATGGACCATGCTACCTGTCTCTTATACCAGTAAGGGTTTTTTCAACTACAGGTATTGTATTACCATTAAATAGCAGAAGCAATATGAATTTTATCTCTTATAAGAAGATGCCTGGAGGTTTGTAGCCTTGTGCATGGACTCATAGAAGCCATCTCTATTATGGGTTTTGTCTTCTGCTTTCATGCTATCAGTTTGTTTGCCTTCCCTGCACACATGGGAACAATGAGAATACAAGAAGCTTATGTAAGCCAATATTTTATCCTTTATTTCTTCTAATACAGGAATACCTTTATTGGAAGTTTCTCAGTAGATTTCTTCTTCTTTTTTATTTTCTATATTCTTTGTTTACATTCCGAATGCTTTCCCCTTTCCCGGTTCCCACCTCCCCATTGTTCTCATAAGCCCTCTTCCCTCCATCCATTTCCCAATGACCCCCTCCCATTTCTCCGTCCTGGTATTACCCTACAATGGTGGATCAAGTCTTTTCAGAACCAGGGTCCTCTCCTTCCTTCTTCTTGGGTATCATTTGATATGCTAATTGTTTCTTGACAATTTAGAGCTTCTGGGCTAATTAATATCCACTTATCAGTGATTGCATTCCATGTGTATTCTTTTGTGATTGGGTTACCTCACTTAGGATGATATTTTCCAGTTCCAACCATTTGCCTAAGAATTTCATGAATTCATTGTTTTTAATTGCTGAGTAGTATTCCATTGTGTAAATATACCACATTTTCTGTATCCATTCCTCCACTGAGGGACATCTGGGGTCTTTCCAGCTTCTAGCTATTATAAATAATGCTGCTATGAACATAGTGGAGTATGTGTCCTTATTGTATTCAGGGGAATCCTCTGGGTATATGCCCAGGAGTGGTATAACAGGGTCCTCCGGAAGTGTCATGTCCAGTTCTTCATTTCTCAGTGACCAAATGAGCTCAAGAGATCACTCAGTGAAGTAGAAGAAAGCTATTGTCATCCTGTGCTTTTATCAGTTGAAATCCATCCCCAGACTTGATGTATCACAGTAAACAGAGTCAAAATTCTGTTGACAGTTTTGGAAAATAAGTAACTTGGAAAGGAGTCCTTGAAATAATACAAAGGAAGTGTCTATAATAATTATAATAATGACAGTAGGTATTTGTTGGACTTGGTTTCATTAATTAGTGAAAGTGCCTGAAAATACTTATTTACTTTAATATTTAACTTTAAATAAAAATCAAATCTAATCTTGGAGAAGCTTGGCCATCAGAGCCTGTGATGTGATGCTTAGTAGATTTCTCTGTTCTAAGAAGTCTGCTTTCTGTCTGCAATTGTGGTTGCTAGCAAGTGATGCCATTTTGAGACAACACAAAACAAAACAAAAACAAATACAAAAAAACCTGGACAAATAGTTATGTTGAATAAAGCCATCATTTGATCAAAATGTAATGACTACTAGAAACATCTTATATGCATAGCATATCTTGTTTACTAGTATGTTTTAGAAAGCGTCCTAAATGGGAACTTCCAAGCCTATAGAGATGGCTCAGTAAATCAGTGTGTTTGTTCTTCTACCAGAGGGCACAAGTTCTCTTCCCGGCATGCATGTCAGGTGCTTCACAACTATTAAAAGCCACAAGTCCAGGGACCTAGCACCCTCTCTTTCAACCATAGGCTCCCCTATACATGTAGCATATATTACACAGAGAGACACATATATAAAAATAATAATATTGATCTTTAAAATATGAAATCATATATATTCAAGCATAACCTTTATACTGTTATATATAAGCTTTTTACAAAACAGAAAACTTGAATTTTTTTAGTAGAAACTTGAAAAGAGATACATAACCATTAAAACCGTTTATTATGAATGTTTGAGGAGACATAACATGTGGTTGATAAAGGCCGCTGGGTAATTGTATGGTATGACTAATAGCAAATAAACAATAAAATAAAGAGTATATTTGGAAGTAGAAATGCATATCTTCTGATAGAAGATGAACTCTTCTTACTAATGAGAGTATTTGAAAACTCAGCCAAAGAGATATTGCCTACTTACAATAAACCTATGTTGTATCCTGCCTGCTACTGTAATTTTCCAAGACTCACTTCTCTGTGGGAAGCTTCATGAGTTTTTATAAGCAATGTAGATCACAGATATCCATAATTACATTTATGTTCACGGAGCTGGCATGCAGGAGTAGTATAACAGTGCAAAGGTCATAGAACACTTAATCACAGCCTTGCCTGGCAGAGTCCTCAAAAGTTAAGAACATTCATTGCTCTGAATTGCAGATGTTGTCATTACTGAAGTAAGTGATTCGAAGTCCATGACTACTTAGAAGTTTAATTGTCCACTTGTAAGTCTTTCCAGATATGTTTAATTACAAGGAAACAGTAAGTGTATACTGTATCTAAAAACCTTGTCCTATTTAATCGAGGCTATGTCTGCTAGGAAGGAGACTCATTCACAAAGAAAGGGATGGTGCTGTCTTTGAGTATACCTCCTGGAATGTGAAGCTATTCCTGTCCTTAACTAAACATAAGATTTAAAAGGTGTAAAATAGATAAAGAGAATCTGATATTTTGGAACCAAGTATAAGGGTGGAGTATTTAGCTGCATTATTTACGCTAATGTGACTTCTATTATAATACATTTTTCTATAACAAATCTTTAAAAGTTGTCCTTCTTGTTTATTATTTGTCCCTTCTTTTACTTTGCATTGCATTGTTAATTACTATCCCACATAGTTATTTTAGATTTTCAATTTATAATAGAGCATACCTTATCTTTCTATAACACATCACTCTGGCTGTCTCAGAATAGTGTATCCTTGCCACAAGGACCCATAATACAGTGGAAAACTATGAAAAGCTAAAAACTGTACTTAATTGTGTATTCCCAAGGAGCTGGAAATTGCACTACATTCATAAAAAGGATGTTTGACACATGCTGAGTATTTGTTGGTTTTATCTGGGCTAGGAGATGAGTGTCTTTCCACCATTTGTCTATTTGAGTGAATTGGGAAAAGAATGATTTCAGCTTTCTGAGTATTTATTTAATTACTAACTAAATTCATATATTCTGAGTCTATCATGATTAGTTATTTTTTGCAGTTTTATAAAGTCTTTACTAAATTTAAGAGATTCATAATGTCTGTGGTTTAGAGCTATCTATTCCATGTTGGCTTCTGCTCAACAGGTGGCTGAACACATCTACATTTATATATTGATATATTTCCCTTTACACAGAAAATATTATAAACTATGTTTATGCTTACGGGAGTCTGAGAGTCCTGAAAGTATGAATGGACTATTGTCATTAATTCTCATTATATATACAGGACATGATTTAATGGCTCACAATAAGCAATAAATAAGTATGGGACTGGATTTCAGCAAAGATGCTAGGTTCTCTGCCAGTGATGTCAAATAGCATATAATGTATGTGATACTGTATATGAAAGCAAAACACAAAAATTTAACCTATTTATGAAATTAAGGTACTTCAATCTAGAAAGAAGCAAAACAATTATGCTAGAGCTATCTAATACTGAAGTGTTACTCTGCAGAGTTATTCATATCAACAGTTCTTTCATCTTTGCCACGTAAGATGTATAATTATAGCTAAAAATCAAAAGGGGGAAATGGGGTATAGTCTTATCCCACTACTACTGACATTAAAATGTACAGCTGTTAACTAATCTGCTAAAAAATAATACTCATGGTATGCATATATATGACATATGGCAGAATTCTGAAAGTGCACCATAGTACGTTATATATGAACAACTGATGCAGTGAGCGAAGTTTCCAGTTGTTAGTGTTCTACACAAAGCAGAACAGCATTAGTTGAGGCTACAAAGAAAGAGCAAATAACAACATAAATGTAACACTTTCCAAATCACAGCCTCTCAAACATTCAGCAGATACCAACTGGGGAAATTGAGGCAGTCAGCTGGAGTTCCCAGTTCAGCTTTCTCTCTATGGATGAGTATGGAGAACTTCCTACTTCTGTTTCCCATGGTAGACATTTTTATATCCTAGGATAAACATTACAGGAAACAGTTTAATCATTTTCAAGGACTCAGTGATTTTTATTCTTGGATTGTTTTGTACTTCTTTTCCTTCTCTGTCTCACAGTTAGGATGAAGAGCCCTTCTGAGTCAAGAAGTCTCAGGGACTCTTGACACAAACATGCGTGATGCGAAGGAGCCCAGGGGCAACCCTGCTTTCAGTGCCAGCATCTCAGTGAGCTCATATAGCACAGGACAGTTTACTCCTTTAATGTAAACTACACAGACATACCCTGCGCCATGATGATGAAAAACCGCAGAAAGTCACGGCACTCTCCAACGAGTATATACTCTGCTTTAACTCAGCACGTCATTCAGTTCCCTGCAAAGCTGGAAAGGAAGCATGTGGCTAAATCTTACCACTGAACAGTGTGGCTGTTCCGCAGTCACTGACATCACCTAACCTGCAAAACTTTCACTCTTAATTTTTTAAAAGTCTGAGGAAAACTGAGGACATGGCTCAGCCGGCAAGAGCATTAACAAACATGAGGTCCTAAATTTAAAATCCTCAATATCCTGGCATAGACACTTAGAGACTTCTAACCCCAGTGTTGGGCAAAACCAAATCGGGAGGATAGGTGGAGCTTGCAGCTGCCAGCCTGGCTTCAGGTTAAGTGAAAGATCTGTGTCAAATAAATAAGGAAGTGTGTGACAGAACAGGATACAAAACAGTTTCCACTGGGCTCTTCACTGCTGCGCATGGGAACATTCATATTCACAAATGAGTGTACCCAGCATAGACATATTTGTACACAAATGCACACATAGGATAATGTTTACCTCTCATCTCAGCAAATTTAACGCAAGTACCTATTATTATCTTAAGGTTCTCTTTTGTGAAAAAACAAACAAACAAACTGAAAGCCATTGCCAAGACTAGCCATTTCTATTATGCTTCCAGGCTTCTGTTATACTAGCCCGTATATACAACTTCATTAGAATTTTGTGTAGTCTATTTCTCCATCTAAATTGTATGTTCTGTATGAGAATGCTGAATGCTAACCTCTAGGCCACTAAAGAGCATTGATAATTTGCATTGATAGGGACATGAAAATAGTGTCATTTCATTACCTAGTTGTTTAAATATCTCCCATTATATATATGCTACTATAAACCTAAAATGTCCCAGGTAGAGAATTGGGGATGTACAAAATAATCAGAAAATTTTACTTAAAAAAGAGAATCAAGGTACTGTCTTGAATATAAGTGAATGTTTTTACTCCCTGGTGCAAAAGGAGCCGGGAGACTCCACAGCCTTCTGTGCATAGCCTGCCAGGAGAGAGTGATCTCCCAGCAGTGCTTTCACTCCTGAACACAGAGGTGAGTTCTCCACCTTCTCTCTGGAGGGGACCTGCTAGGAGCACACAGGGCATAAGATTAGTGGAGCAGCTGAGACTGAAGTCTTCCCACCACCATTTGCACCAGGGAGCTGGGAGCCTCCAGAGCCTTCTGTGCATAGCCCACCAGGAGAGAGTGATCTCCCAGCAATGCTTTCACTTCTGAGCTCAGAGGGGAGATTTCCACCTTCTCTCTGGAGGGGACCCAGCTAGGATCACACAGGGCCTAAGATCAGTGGAGCACCTGGAAAGGAAGTCTTCCTGCAGCCATTTGTACCAGGGAGCCTGGAGACTCCACAGTTTTCTGAGCATAGGGGACAGAGATCTCCCAGCAGTGTTTTCACTTTTGAGTTCAGAGGAGTAAGGACACAGGCTTACAGATCCACAGGAGGAATAAACTCCAGCCAGAGCCAAGAATACCAACTGTCACCAGATGGCAAAAGGCAAGCACAAGAACCCTACCAACAGAAACCAAGGCCACATGGCAACATCAGAACCCAGTCCTCCCACCACAGCAAGTCGTGGATTCCCCAACACACAGGAAAAGCAAGAGTTAGATTTAAAATCATATCTCATGATGCTGATAGAGGGCTCCAAGAAAACCATAAATAACTCGCTTAAAGAAATACAGGAGAACATTGGTCAACAGGTAAAAGCCCTTAAAGAGGAAACACAAAAATCCCTTTAAGAAATACAGGAGATCATGGGTTAACAGACAGAAGCCCTTAAAGAAAAAACACAACAATCCCTTAAAGAATTACAGGAAAACACAAACAATCAAGTGAAGGAACTGAACAAAACCATCCAGGATCTAAAAGTGGAAATAGAAACAATAAAGAAATCACAAAGTGAGACATCTCTGGAGATAGAAAACCTTGGAAAGAATTCAGGAGTCATAGATGCAAGCATCAACAATAGAATACAAGAAATAGAAGAAAGAACCTCAGGTGCTGAAGATACCATAGAAAACATTGACTCAACAGTCAAAAAAAATGCAAAATGCATAAAGCTGGTAATCCAAAACATCCAGGAACTCCAGGACACAATGAGAAGACCAAATTTAAGGATTATAGGTATAGACTAGAGCAAGGATTTACTAGAGCCCACTAAATATCCTCAACAAAACTGTAGAAGAAAACTTCCCTAACCTAGAGAAAGAGATGCCCATGAACATTCAAGAAGCCTTCAAAACTCCAAACAGACTGGACCAGAACAGAAAGTCCTCCTGGCACATAATAATCAAAACACCAAATTCACTAAACAAAGAAAGAATATCAAAAGCAGTAAGGGAAAAAGGGCAAGTAACTTATAAAGGCAGACCTATCAGAATCACACCAGACTTCTCACCAGAGATGATGAAAGCTAGAAGATCCTGGGCAGACCTCATACAGACCTTAAGAGAACACAAATTCCAGCCCAGGCTACTATACACAGCAAAACTCAATCATCATAGATGGAGAAACCAAGATATTCTATGATAAAACCAAATTTATACAATATCTGTCCACAAATCCAGCCCTACAAAGGATAATTGATGGAAAATGCCAACACAAAGAGGGGAAACTATACCCTAGAAAAAAGCAAGAAAGTAATCTTCTTCCAACAAACCCAAAAGAAGATACCCACACAAACATAAAAATAACATCAAAAATAACAGGAAGCAACAATCACTATTCCCTAATATCTATTAACAACGGACTCAACTTCCCAATAAAAAGACATAGACTAACCAAATATTTCTCATGTAAATCTTCAATTTTATTAGAAAGTGTTTGTAATTCTCCTTTTAATTAATTTAGTAATATTTTTATGTCTACCATTTTATCTGCATCATTTTTCAGGATAATCTTGCATTTTAATGTCTTTCTATATACTTCCTCTATTTTATCAGAATAAATGTTTTCAATGTAAATCTTTGATTTTTATCACAAATGTTTCTAATTTCACCTTCAATTAATTTAGAAAGATTATTTAATCATTTAAAATTATTTAATTTTTATATCTATCATTTTATATGTAAAAATATCCATAAAACAGTCAATTTTAACATATTTGTCTATTTATTTATTGAATTTTACCAGAAATATTTTCTAGGTAAAATGTCAATGTTATCTGAAAATATTTATAATTCCACCTTCAATCAACTTAGAATTATCTTTATGACTATCATTTTACCTATATAATTTCCATGATAATCTTTAATTTTAACATGTTTTTCTATATATTTCTTCAATTTTATCAGAAATATTTTCCATGTAAATCTTCAAGTTTATCAGAAAATGTTTATAATTCCACTTTCAATCAACTTAGGAATACTTTTATACCTATCATTATTATATCTATATAAAATTTTCCATAATAATCTTCAATTCTAACATGTTTTTCTACATTTTTCTACAATTTTATCAGAAATATTTTCCACATAAATCTTCAATTTTATCATAAAATGCTTCCCATATTTCAATTAATTTAGCAATGTTCTACATGTCTACCACTTTACTCTTTAACTTTCCATGAAAATTGTCAATTTTAATGTTTTTATCTGAAATATTTTCCATGTAAATCTTTAATTTTATCATAAAGTGTTTTTATTTCCATTTACTTCCCTTTTCAATAAAAAAAAGAAAAGAAGTGAATTCTGGCTACCACCTTCTACACATTTCCCTGTGCTCAGGCTTCTATGCTTATCAATTAGCGAGTTACTTTTTTTGCAACTCCATTGTGTTAATGGTGTTCCAGTTTTACAACTAAGACAAATTGACCTAATCTATAAGCAGCCAAATGATACACATCCTGAGTGATGGGAGCTGAATTAAATTTAGAACATTTTACTAATCTTTCTTAAAATATTTGCTTATCTTTTCTAAACAATAGCCGTGATAATGACACTGAGAAGTAAAAGATAACTAAATAAAAATACAACTTAAAGCTTATAGACTCCCAAATTAAATCTGCATTTGGATATACCAACAGTTAGACATCAATGAATATTCTGTTCCATTCTAATGTAGATAAGTAGCTAGATAGACAGTCGATAGGTAGATAGATTAGATTGATAGGTTAGATAGATGAGAACTAGATAATTAGATAAGTAGGTAGATAGATATGGAATAGTCATAAATAAGAGGATATATTTTTTGTAGATGTATTTGACAAGGTGATTAAAAATATAACTTTTCACATGTAAATATATATTTAGAATTGACCTTTTGTATTACAAAATTACTGGAGCACTAATAGTATAATTTTTATCTTTATGCTCTTACTTTGCTAATCAGAGAAATGTTTTTGATTTTGATTTTTTTTCCTCTGACAATATTTAACACCACTTTATGATAAAATTCTTGGAGTGGTTAATGATACAAGGGACATAACTGCATAATAATGCCACTTTACAGCAAGCCTATAGTCAACATTAAATTAAATGGAGATATATTCAAATTAATTCCAGTACTTCACAAACAATACAAGATGATCTATTCTTTCTGTATTTATTCAATATACTATCTAATTTTTACCTAGAGTAATAAAACATAAGGATACAAAAGTAATATAAATTAGAAAGAAGGAAGTAAAATTATCTTTCTTTGCAGATGAAATGATAGTATGCATAAATGAACCAAAACTTCCCAAAGGTAATTCCTAGAGCTGATAAACACTTTCAACAAAGTTGTTGGATATATGGCTAACTAAAAAATACAAAGAAAAATCAGTGGCCTTTGTATGTACGAATGAGCTTGCAAATGCAAACAAGATAGAGAGTCATCCTAAACTTTGGATTGATTGTTGGCACTTTCAAATTTTCTACATAATAATTTTGAGTAACTCAATGTAAGTGTGTTGGTTAAGAACTTTCCAAATTCTTGTACTCACATATTACTTTTGGTATTCTTGATGGTAATCAAAGTGTATTATGATATGCAAAGACTTTAATAGATTGATGCCATGCTAAAGAATTTGCTCTTGTTTAAAGATACCAGAACGGGCAAAACTTCAACACATTGATTATGTTTCCAAGGTTTCTCTGCATTGTGAGCTCTCACGGTTTCTAAGATTACCACTACATGCAAAGGCTTTACCACATTCCTTACTCGTGTGTTCTTTGTGTGTTTATAGATAACTGTGTTGGGAAAAGTTTTTAATCACATTGATTACATTTGTAAGATTTCTCTCTAATGTCTTCTGTTATGTATTTGAAGATGGATATGATATCTAAATGTTGGGAACAAGCAAAAGAAACTTGTCCTAGGTACAGTGATTTTGTTATTACCCTCTGTCTAACCATAGCTTGAAACTGACTTCAAGTCCCAGATCCTAGGGGACTGGTGTGATTAACAATGTCTGGACAGTATTCATTATTCATGTTTTGTTCCCCAAAACCATTCCCAACCATAATTTCTGTTATTTGTGTTTTATTTCTCAAAACACAGTGTCTGTTTCTAACCATTAAAGAACAAATGGCTATGATAGGCAAGACTACAAAACCTACATTCTTTATCATTTGACATAGAGTAATAACATAAAAAAAATGATTAAGGGGAAAATGTAGACATAGCTTGGCACCAGTGTTTGTGGTTTTCAAGTCTGGAAGCTACATAACTTCCTGGCTCAGGGTGGGGGCGGGGGACTGAAGCATTGCAGCTAAGCTGCTGAGTATATTTTTCTGGCCCTGATTGGTCAGTAGTGATTCTATTACAATAAGTTCTTCTCTCTTGCACTGTCCTGGTGCTTGAGTTGAGTTGAATCTCAGTAGAAGAGTATAATTGATGATGTAAAGGATTCACCACGCCTATGAAATTGTGACAGTAAGTAACATTTAGCTGATGGATTGCCTCAAAAACATCCCACAGATTTGTATGCTAAGCAGGCTTGTTAGGGACTAGGATGCTAGGATTCACATGTTTGTTTAGCAGGTTTGTCTAGAAATCTGACTCGAAACCATAACAAAGGAGACAACTGTGGTATACAACCACCCACTTGGCACATATTCATAGCAAAAAACAGGTCTGTAACTGTCAGGAGCCATATGGGGCAAGCTAATAACTAGCAGGTGATCATCTTGAAATGGCCTGCTCCAGATTATTATATAATATAACCTATGACAGGTTCACTCTTATTAAGCAAGGCTGTAAGGGATTCATTTTAGGAAAGATTCCTGCTATTAATATGCTTTTCCTGTATTATTAAACATATATAACAATCACTAAATAATAGCATACCCCTTTGTAGTAGATCTCTGCAGATCTACAAAGATGTACTAACTTGTAATGATGTTAGATAGACAAATACATTACTTCTTAAGTCTTAATGGTTATCCTATAAGAATTCTTAAAATTATATGTGTGATTATTAAGCTCTTTTATATTGGGACTTCTATTAGGTCCTTTTCTGATAGTCAAAACTGCAATGAGAACTCTGCCAGTCTCCCATCTGCCAGTCACCAGTTAATTGCTCTTAGATGGTAACCAGACTTTCTCCTACTCAGAGCACATTCCAAGAGATTGTAAAACAGTTAATCAAAGGTCATTATAGGGGAACTAACAATTTAATAGGGCATCTAACGATTTATCTGTTTTTCAAAATCTAAGATAATTTAATGACTGATACAATTTTCATTTGATTTGCAAATGGTTCCTTATATGCTAGCTTGCTTATATCTTTGTATTAGCTCTTGGAGGCCCACCACAATATGAAGTTCCTGCTAGGTTCTAAGAATCTAGTAGTGTAGATATAGGTTAAATAAGTAAGTGAATATTTTATATAAAGTATTCAATATTGTGCCATTTATTTTAGTTTTTGGTTTAAATGTCTTATGCCCTAGTTTGGTTTTGTTGTTGTTGTAATTAAACACTGACCAAAAACAACTTGTGGAAAGGAAAGGGTTTATTTGGCTTACAAGACACAGCCTTGGGGTAGGCAGGTTCCTCCCACATTGGTCACAAACAAAACATATTCCCCACAAACATGTGCATCGGTCAATCTTATGGAAGCAATTCCTCAATTAAGGTTCCTTTTTCCCTGGTGACTTCCATTTCTAGTAAGTCCAGCCTAGTGTCAGAACCATTTTATGTTTTATAGAAAACAAGGCACACAGTAGTTGGCAAACACTGCTACTGAATAGTGAAACTCAGTTCACTTCTAGGTAGTTGTGCCAAAAAGTTATTAATGATTACTAGCTAAGCTATTATTTCCCACAACCATTGATATTTTCCATAGAAATAACGTAAGCCTAACCACTCATCTCTTTTGGATGTTTATGCTCATGTGCATTCGACTGACAGACAACAGCCTCCATGTTATTCCTCAAGATCCAACCGCATTGATTTTTGAGATAAAGTCTCTCCCTGACCCAGAACTTATACCAGGTAGGCTAGGTCTTGCTGGCCAGTGAACTCCAGTAACCCACCTGTCTCGCCTTCCCCAGTGTTGTAATTGGCAGTAAGCACCACTGCACTCAACTTTTGTACATTGGTCCTGGAGGTTGAATTTATATTCTTGGGACTAACACTTAACACACTATAAGCCTTTTTATAGCTTACATTTTTGTCTACATTTAGCCCACTTTATTTCTTGAATAACAAAGTGCAATTACATTTACTCAGAAGTCACATCCGTTTTTTATATGTAAGGTTTCTATAGAATAGCATAGCTTCATGTTATAAAATGTGATGCGATTGAAAGAAAATGACAGCAGAGGATTATTTACCCTTTGAACCTCTATAATTGATCATTTTCTCTTTCTGTATGTTCCATGAAGTTTTTAAAGATATATTTGGAACACTTGTGTGGTTAGGAATCATCCAGATTTCAAAAAGTATACATTCCTGATCTCTTCTCTCAAAACCTGGCAACTTACTATGTCTAGGTGCAGAGCAAAAGTGCCCCAGTAGTTACACCATTAAAGAAACATAATCTGATGCAACAGATAAGAGAGTTGAAGATGTACTGTGTACATTATAAAGAGGCGGGGTCATGATTTATAACATAATGTGAATTAAATACATGAATGATCTAAAGATATTTTGAGGAGTTATTGCTCTCCAAGAAAGCCTGGTGGCAAAACAGATCTGACAGTCTTGCCAAGCAAATAAGTTCTGCCTTAATTTCATTGAATTTCCTGATTTTCTCTGCCCAGGAATCTGTTAAAGGGTACTTTAAAATCTAAATATCCAAACTACACTGCCTACTGAACCAAAGTATCTGGAGCTTAGCCCAACATACAATGAGCACACTCACTGTCTCCCTCCCCTTCCTTCCTTCCTTCCTTCCTTCCTTCCTTCCTTCCTTCCTTCCTTCCTTCCTTCCTTCCTTCCTTCCTTCCTTCCTTCTTTCCTTCTTCCATTTTCCTACCATTCTTTCTTCCTTTCCTTGGATTTCAAACTATAACACAAGCTTTGAGCCATTGTACCAGAGACTGATTGCCAAAGTCAGAGATACCTATGAAAAAGATCAATAAACTTGTAGTGAAAGCTTGCTACAAAAAAATTTGGAGATTATTTAATTTGACAGGTAACTATCAACTTCAAATTACTTAAGGAAAGACCCACACTTGAGTAGTTTTAAAACATATAGTACAGGGATAGTTTCTGTGATTCTGAATTAGTGTTATGATATTAACTAGCTGAAATTGTTCTATATTTAAAATGTATCATCATCTCTAGGTGTATGTGCAGAGACCAGAGAATTTATAACATTATATGATGAAATGAGTAAACATACAGATGCTTAGTTATCTTTTAATCTACTTTACTACCACTCTTACTAGTGTAAAGAGTTGCTATTTGCATGAAAGATAATAACCAGGGTGTGGGACTTAAATTTCTTTTCCTGGTTTAAGTTACTATTTACACCTGGCAAACCTTTTAAATTCCAAAGTGGAACAACTTGTTTTCAACGGGAAAAGAACTTATCCTATCTTGCAGACAAACAGTGGGATAGTATAAGCTTTCTACTCAACAGTGGAGAGCACAGGAAGATTACATCTTCAACCTGCCTATGAGGACACAGGATGACAAACACCTTACTGATGCCCAGAAACATTGTCACCAGAGCCACACTGTGGTTCGATTCCTCAAGTCTTATTTTCAATGCATCCTACCACAATCTACCATCACCTCACTTGCTAAATAAATTGGAATAACTGAGGCAGGTTTTTGTGTTTGTTTGTTTGTTTTTCTCTTTCTTTTTTGTTGATTATTTTATTTATTTACACTTCAAATGTTATCCCCGCTTCCCTGTTTCCCCTCTGAAATCCCCCTATCCTATCTCCTCTCCCCACTGCTTCTATAAGGGTTATTCTCCACCCATCTACCCACTCCTGCTTCACCACCCTAGCTTAACCCTACTCTGGGACATCGAATCTCTGCAGGACCAAGGGCCTCTCCTAGAATTGATTCCAGATAAGGTCATCCTTTGCTACCTATGCAGCTGGAGCCATAGGTAAAATGCCTTATGGAAGCATTTTCTCAACTAAGTCTTCCTTCTCTTTGATGATTCTACCTTGTGTCAAATTAGCATAAAGCTAACCAATACACGGCTCAAGTCTCAAACATGAACACATGAGCTATGCTCTGACTATAAAAAAATTTCCATTCATTTGACATATATTTTAATATTTCTGCTTGTCTTGTGTCTGGTCTAGCTATAGTGATGTTTAAACCCTATAAAGATGGTATATGATTCTTGGACTGGAACTCTTTCATCTAAGCCAGAAAATTTCCAAATGATACGTATCCTTTGCTAACCAAGACAAATGGTGAGAAGTTAAAGTTGATATTATCCATTCTATGCTATCTGAATGGCAATCCAAGCCTATTGCCTGGTTTCAGCCCACATTGCTTCACCAGAGTGTTTCATCCCAGGCCACATAGGACAATATGCTAGAGGTAAAAGGAACCAAGCCAGCCTGAACATGGCGAGCACGGCTTTGGCACGCCCTACTCTTCTCCCCTATTCCCTTGTCTTGATAAAAACCATTAGATTACATTCCCAAAGCTGAGTCTTAAGGTCTATTCCCTTATTTGCCAGTTCCTCCTGCTGAGACTGACCACCAACGTCCAGCTATCAAAGTATTGAAGTCTAGTAATTGAAAGCCCTCTTTGACTCTCCCAATTAACATGCTCGATTCAAAAGAGACACTTCATCCTGGCACAGGTATCCCTGTGTCCCCTTATAAACCACCATTTTTCTGTGGGCCCATGTCTGTCTCCTCTTTATCTAGAGACAGTGCCCTGAGACAAATGTCCCTTCCCCTTCTCCCTTGTTCCCTTCCCCTTCTCTATCATCCTCTATCTCCTAGCTTTGTCTCTTATTCCCCACTCTCTGTCCTTCTGGGTCAACTAAAATATCCTCTGTGCTGAGAACTTGGTCTTGGGGGTCCTGAGCTGATACCTCTTATTTTAGGAGGAAGAAAGGATTTACAGCAGATATAGTAAGGAAAAACGAGATAGTAACTAAGTAAAAAAAAAAAATACAGGGCAATATATTGTTTGTGTCAGTTATATTTTTCCTGGAGTTGGTTTGGATCTAAGTTGAAGGAGTATCCTTAGACAAAGAAAGACTGAGTGAGAGAGATGCTATAAAGAGTGAGGGTTGCACTTACTAGGAGATTCACAGAATCAGGGAGCATTGTTCAAATTTATTATGAATGGAGATTTCAATGACATCTTGGGTTCTGAATGGAAGTAAAATATTACTGCCATCAAAATGACATAATTTGCATTTTGGCCTAATGACTTCAATGTTACTGTGATCAAGACACTCTGAATCTTGAGATATTTTTCTGTGGTATCTCTTTCTTGAGTTCCTGCTGTCTCAGATGTGTCAAGACCCTTTCCACACCACATTGAGGCTTTCTGCTCTTTCTGGAAAGCGTTGTGAGTACAATACCACCTTCCATTCCTAAAACTCTTTTACTTATTCATATTTTCATTTGATCATGGAGTTCCCTCTGTTACCTGGAAAAATGGGGAATCAATTTTCTATTATCAAGTCATATTTTAAAGGTTGATAAAAGTATTCATCCTTTTAATGTTTAAAATGTTTAAAAACAGTTCCTTTATCCCCTAGTTTTCTACTTCTCTACCCAGTGTGTGTTAATCGTAGCATTAGAGAGTAGAAGTGACTTACTAAACACTTGCAGAAAAGTTTGCCATTGAACAGAAATGCCAGAAGTAGGTGAACTGAAATCCAATTCATGCCAAAGGTTACATTGTAACTAAAAGAAACACCTGTTATACTTCTTTTTAAAACATTGTTTGAGTATTAAATTAGCCCATCAAACTACTCCAAGGAACATGAGTTACTCTCTCTATAGGTTACAGGATGATTATTTGGAAATGTTAGTATCCTTCACAAGGAAATAGGGTCTGTTATGAAGACTTTCCCACCACAGTGAACCAACTTAAATTGGAAGTGGCAGGCAATTGTCCATGTAAAAATATATGGCACAATGAATTGAATTATTTTAGACCATGTTGTCTGCTATGTGTGGTTCTTACTCTACATGACATACAGAAAACTAGCACCACACAGTTCTTCCTGACCTTTTCAGCAATGAACTGGAAATGAACTCAGGATGTAGAGACCTGTAGAGTTGTCCTCTCATTAGGTTCTTTTACCATCCTTTATTTCTTATATAATTTCTGAAGATAATATGATTTTTCCAGAGCTATTACTTATCCTTCAATGATTCTCTTCTCAGTTGATTAACTGATTAGAACTGGTTTACAAGAGATACCTTTGAGATCTGGTGTAAGCTGGTTTTGTAGGTGTAAATTTCAGTGAGTATGTTCTAATGGCTCATAGACCTTTATCTCCAAATGAGAATTTTCTCAAAAATGTACCCAAGTCATGGCCTATAGTCATTATAAATTCAATACTTGTAAAATCAAACCTGGCATTTCTTCTTGCCTCACAAAAAACAGAGATTATTTTTCTATGTGATAGACCTAGCTGCCCAGTGCAGAGACCTGCTGATCATCCTGAAGGTCTTCAACTTTCTCTGCCTCCTTATGTAACTGATTACTAGGTCTTACACATTTCTTTTTGTATCTACCTCAAATATACACCCGGTGATAAGCTCACAGATTAACTCTAAACTCTCCCAACCTATTCTTCATAATGAGTTCTGTATGTTCTTTCCATGATGCAAACTGTAGTCTCTTTGTTGCCTAAAGCTTTTCTGATGACATTAGAAATACCTTCCTTTGCCTTACAGAGACTTTGTAATTTTATGAGGTCCCATTTGTCAGTTCTTGATCTTAGAGCATAAGCTATTGGTGTTCTGTTCAGGAACTCACCATCAAAAGGGCAAATCGGCAACCAACAAATTGGGAAAAGATCTTCACCAAACCTACATCAGATAGAGGGCTAATATCCAATGTATATATAAAGAACTCAAGAAACTGGAGTCAACTCTGGAGTCAAGTTAGACTCCAGAAAACCAAATAACCCTATTAAAAAATGGAGTACAGAGTTAAACAAAGAATTTTCACCTGAAGAACTTCGGATGGCGGAGAAGCATCTTAAAAAATGCTCAACTTCATTAGTCATTAGAGAAATGCAAATCAAAACAACCCTGAGATTTCACCTTACACCAGTCAGAATGGCTAAGATTAAAAATTCAGGAGACAGCAGATGTTGGCGAGAATGTGGAGAAAGAGGAACACTCCTCCACTACTGGTGGGGTTGCAAATTAGTACAATCACTCTGTTTTGTTTTGTTTTGTTTTGGTTTTTTTTGTTGTTGTTTTTCGAGACAGGGTTTCTCTGGTAGCCCTGGCTGTCCTGAACTCACTTTGTAGACCAGGCTGGCCTCGAACTCAGAAATCCACCTGCCTCTGCCTCCCAAGTGCTGGGATTAAAGGTGTGCGCCACCACCGTCCAGCTAGGTACAACCACTCTGGAAATCAGTCTGGCGGTTCCTCAGAAAACTGGGCACATCACTTCCAGAAGATCCTGCTATACCACTCCTGGGCATATACCCAGAAGATTCCCCAGCATGTAATAAGGATACATGTTCTACTATGTTTATAGCAGCCCTATTTATAATTGCCAGAAGCTGGAAAGAACCCAGGTATCCCTCAACAGAAGAGTGGATGCAAAAAATGTGGTATATATACACAATGGAGTACTATTCAGCCATTAGAAACAATGAATTCATGAAATTCTTAGGCAAATGGATGGAGCTGGAGAACATCATACTAAGTGAGGTAACCCAGACTCAAAAGATGAATCATGTTATGCACTCACTAAAATAAGTGGATATGAACCTAGAAAACTGGAATACCAAAAACATAATCCACACATCAAATGAGGTATAAGAAGAACAGAGGAGTGGTCCCTTGTTCTGGAAAGACTCAGTGAAGCAGTATAGGGCAAAACCAGAACAGGGAAGTGGGAAGGGTTGGGTGGGAAAACAGGGAGGGAAGGGGGCTGATGGGACTTTCAGGGATTGGGGGTCTAGAAAAGGGGAAATCATTTGAAATGTAAATAAAAAATATATCGAATAAAAAAAAGAAAAAAAAAAGAAATACCTTCCTATGGCCAAGAACACTTCATCTTGTTGTCTCCTGGCTACTGGTATCTCTCTTTTTCCTACTTTCTTCTCAACTTCCTGCCATTCATTCTTCCTTTAATTTACAAACAGCAAATGCTCATTTTGTTTCAAAGAGTGTAAACAAAGCCGGAAGTAAGTAAGATGAAAATTTAAAAACCACATAACCCCATGTAAAATCATATACATCCTCGTGCTATTTATAGTGCTAGATAGGAAGGGTAGAAGCAATTCTGAAAGATTATTTTGGAATGATTATCAGGAACACAACTTTCATTATTGGACTATGGCATTCCTACAAAGGTCTAGCCCATGGGTCTCATTTTTGTCTATCAGCTCATATTACCAGCACATTTGTGGCTCAGGTTATGAGGTATTTCTTCTAGGAAAACCTCTCTGATACCCAAGGTCTGAGCTTGATATTTCTCAGTCTATGCAATGTCCTTGTCATTGTAGTGCCTGGTTACTTTTCAATGGTTCAGAGATGCAGAACTCTGCTTTTCCCCTGACTTTCAGCCCCGCTGATGAAATGGAGAAGATCCTTAGCCATCAGTTCTTGACCAATAAAGAAAATAAAAAATGCTGCTACCAGAGATAGAGCGAGAGGTTTAAATCTTAAAATCTCTTTCTTACCCAAAGGTATCCATATCTTAGTCCTGTATATGTTAGTCATTTGATTAATGATGCCTAACCAGAAAACCTGTACATCTCTTCTGAGTGAGACTAGCAAGGTGATTGGTAGTATGAGACTGCAGACATCTGGTATTGGCATTCAGTGGTAGACATCTCAGCCCCACTCACACATGAAGGACCAGAACTTTTATGTACTTATAATTTCCTTCATCTGTGGGAATTCATGAATCTGAAAGAGTATAATAACTCTAAAACCAACCTGTCATAATCATAAAATTACTTTTGAAAATACTTCTAAATAGGAGGCTTATGAGGACTAGTGATAAGATTTATGGACCACTCCAGATATGGTGATATCCCCCCTTAATCCTAGCATTCTTGAGGCAAAGTCAAGCAGATCTCATACAGTGAGCTCTAGGGCAGCTAGGCCTATGTAGTGAGACTGAGTCTCAGAAAAGAGTAAAGAAAAATTGAAGAATGATCTGTCATAAAAGAGTCAGCAGGTGAAGCCAATTATGTAAAAGGAATAGATGTGCATAACTCCAGTGATTTTATTTTTGATTCCAGGTGTGTCACAAGTAGGCCATCTGATGCAAATTATGTTACCTGCTGACAGCCATTTAAACAAATTAATACAAACCAGCCTGTTTCCGTTGCTCTTTCATTACTTCTTGGTTACTAAGTCTATTCAAGTACCAAGCCACTACAAGGCCCATATCCCTGTAATCTCTTAGAAACTTTGGAGTTCTGGAGATGCTCCCATCCCGGTGCTGTTGTTCCTCCTCTACCACATTCTCCTTCCCACACGCCATCTACTCTGCTCATAGCTCCACGGTAAGCCTCATGGAAACCATCTCCCCTCCTTCTCAGTTGCATGCACAAGGTCTATGATGTATCGTGCATAATTCTCATAAAAATTTCTTGCAAGAAATTGAAAGACAACAGGTGAGAACGCAGAACTTAGCTTCGGGAATGATCTCTTAAACCTAAAGGTGAGAATTGGAAAGAGGACAGTTTTGTCTGAAGGATTTTTCTTCAGCCTTTACTCATGCTGATGCTTGGAGTGTCTATTGAGTTCCCTCGATATCATTTCACTGTATGTATTGAAATTGTCTCCACATCCACTAGCTCCACTGCCTATCCCACCACAGAAGTTCTTTTGTGTTTACTCAGACAGTTGTGATATTTCCCTGCTTGCAGTAAACCCTATAAAGCAGAGGGCTGGATTACAAGGGCTGGATTTCTTGAGGGATTGATTCTTTAAATTGATCACAAATATCTATTGAGTGACTAAATAAATGAATTACATAATTAAGTACACTAGATAGTTGCAAATTATGGTGACACTAAACTCTTTAATTTTGAAACAAATATATTTGGAGCTTTATTTCACTAAGGAGCTAAACAATTTAGTTTATACTTTGAACGTTTCTATTATTTCATAGCCTTCTCTTCCCCCTGTTTCTCTAACTATGTAGTGCTGCTGCTACAGTTAGCCATCTCTGATCCCTTTTGAATTTATTTATATTAGTTCTTCCTTGTTCCCAGGATTCTGTTCTTCCAACAAATAGTGATATAGTTGGGATGCAAATAACCTCTGTGATAAAACTCAGATGTTTACCAAAAACTTTGAAGTGCAGGAATGAAAAAGTAGAACCTTGAAGGTTGGATCATAATGGTTTCATCTTTATAAGAGATGTTTCTGTCGTTATAGTAGAGACTTCATGATCATTCCACTATTTCTCCCAGGTTTAATTACAGTGAAAAATTACCATCTGTGAGGCATAAACCTTCAGACCTTTCCAGCCTCCAGAACTATAAGAAATCTATGTTGCTTAAAAATTATCTAACCTAGGGTATATCTTAATACTAGAAAAAAAGTCAAGGAAAATACATACAGCTGTGTTCCAAATAAAATTTATTTATGAATACTGAAGTCTGGCTTTCATTTGTCCCAGAATGTGATTCTCCCTTGGAGTTTTCTTTTTTCAGTTAAAAATCATAAACACTATTTTTTTTCATGGGAACTATACAGTACCAAGCAATGGGACCAGATGTGTTCATGGGCTATAGCTTTGTCAACCTCTTTGTAGGTCGTTTAAATATAATCATCCAGAAGATAGTAAGCACATAGAATTCTGGAGCAGAGCATCCTAAGCAGAAGGACTCATAATTGCAAATAGTCAGAGACAGTGGCACGCTTGTGTTTGAGGAACAGACTGTGGACCAAGGCAATAGAGGAAGCTGAGTTTGAAAGGAATTTAGGGAACAAACACTATTTAGAACTGACAGTACGCTGCTTAAGGACTGACTTTTTGTTTTCAGAAAAAGATGGTGAGCTAGATGATTTTGGTCAGGAGATTTATCTAGAATCAGAGAAAACAACCAAAGCTTCTTGTTGTGGGAAGGAAAAGCTTAAAAGATTATCCTGAGACCCAGCCTGTTAAACAAGTCTGAGAGCCAACTGGAGTTTTGTGCTGTCTTTTTCACATAATTCTTAGATCAATTAGCATGCCTGCCTAAAGGTAATGCCACAGGTTGCCATGTGTTCTCCAGTCTTATCTAATTCTTCCTTCACAAGTTTACTAATCTGTTATAATGGTTTATGCTATTCAGTTGCATAATAGATTTACCAGCTTTGCCAAATTAACATCAAGATTTTTCATCTTGATTGGCCACTCACTGTATCTTTTCTCAATTGTTTTCTTTAAAAACATTTTCTTTTTAAAATCAAAATATAGCTACATCATTTCCTTTCTTTGCTTTCCTCCATCCAACTCCTTTCATATATTTCCAGCCTCTCAAATTCATGACCCCCTGTTCTTTGGTGTGTGTGTGTGTGTGTGTGTGTGTGTGTGTGTGTGTGTGCGTCCGCACGCGCGCATAACTTGCTGAGTCCATTCAGGGCTGCTTGCACATTTAATTTTAGACGACTTGGAATTGAAAAATCAATTATGAGGCTCGTCTCTATTCCTCTCCCAGCAGTTCTTGATTGTCTGGTAGATTGTCTGGTAGACCTTTGTCTACAGGTGGAACCTGTAAGAGTCTCCCCTTCACCTTTTTCATTTAAAGGAGTGATCAATAGACAGCTTTGTTACATGCAGAAAAGATATTAAAATCAAAATGTCTGTTACCAATGCAGATTTTATTCATTTAAATTTGTTTAACCTAAGATGGACGTATAAATCTCTCATCTTTTCAAAGACGAAAACTAAGGTAGAGAACCTTCATTAGCTGGATCTCCAGGCTGCTTGCAACTTGAGCGGCACATATGTATATAAAAGTGTTTTAAAGCACTACAATCCTTAAAATTATATTAAGATTATAATCACAATTATAGTGCCATTGTTACTAAAACATATTCAGGTGCACATAGACCAGAAGGAAGAACCACAGCTTCCAAAAGTTCTGTGCTGCACTTAAAGCTGCTGTTCTTTTTGGTTCTTTCTGTGCATTGTAAGGAAGTGGAGGGGGACTTGGAGCTGAGCTACAGTGATGACTAATGAAATTTTCATTCTTTTCAGTAAGAAGGGCTTTAACAATTAGGCTGTGTTATCATGAAATGTTCATTTGTCCAAAGTCTGATTCCTGGGCCATCAATACTTCTTTGTGAGAGGTACGTCCCTAAAACATGCCTTTGTGTGAAGCGGAATGCAAACAGAGGCGTTTAGTTAAGAAATCAGTGAAACGAACAATGGGGCTTCAGAAAAGCTAAAAATCAAGATTATATATATATAATATATATATCACCATGTGCTATTCATTACCTGTTGAAACAAATATTTCAACTAATGAAATAAAACTTCAGTTTAATATAATCACACAATTAACATATCATATTAATATAATATAATGAAAATCCAAATTATGAGTGAAATACATTTTATATCCTCAGTGGGAGGGTAAAGACCATGTGAAGGCCACTTTCTTGTATATTTTTATTTTATTTATTTATTTATTTATTTTTCATTTTATTTGATATATTTTTTATTTACATTTCAAATGATTTCCCTTTTTCTGGTTCCCCACTCCCTGAAAGTCACATAAGCCCCCTTCCCTCCCTCTGTTTTCCCACCCATCCCCAGCTGTTAAATATTAATGAAAGAAGAACAAGATGACAGTTTTAAGGCTGGACCTCAATTGGTTTGGCCTGCCTTGCAAACATGAGCTAAAGGGCATGGATACTTTTCATCAAAATATAACACTAGAATGTTTCTAGGTGTGCAGGAGGTGTTTAAAAGCAGCATATCATTTTCAATAAGTGAGGGAACCCAGTCTCAAAAGATCCCATCCCTTCCTACTTCCCTGTTCTGGTTTTGTCTTATACTGCTACACTGAGTCTTTCCAGAACCAGGGGCCACTCCTCTGTTCTTCTTGTACCTCATTTGATGTGTGGATTATGTTTTGGGTATTCCAGTTTTCCAGGCTAATATCCACTTATTAATGAGTGCATACCATGATTGATCTTTTGAGACTGGGTTCCCTCACTTATTGAAAATGATCTGCTGCTTTTAAACACCTCCTGCACACCTAGAAACATTCTAGTGTTATATTTTGATGAAAAGTATTCATGCCGTTTAGCTCATGTTTGCAAGGCAGGCCAAACCAATTGAGGTCCAGCCTTAAAACTGCCATCTTGTTCTTCTTTCATTAATATTTAACAGCTGGGGAGAACCAGCATAAGGTTGGATACATAAAGAACATGAATTTAGTGAACTTATATGTCCAACCTGTCAAGAAAGGACCATGAGTATATAAAGCATCCATGTAGTACATAAAATTAAGTCAACGTAAAAACTTTATAATTTGTCTCTGATTCACCAAGGATGCTGAAGGGAAACATTGCCAAGGAAGCTATGTGTATGGGGCACCTTGGAGCCTGAAGTCTCTGGAGCAGGAAGCAAGGAAATAACACTGGGAGAAGGAACTGAGGAGCCCGTGAGAAGGGGCCACAGCTCTGGTGATGCTGGTTGTTGTTTTTTTTTTTTTTTTTCAGTATTGCATGGCCAGTCCAGGGATTGATGGACAACTGATGAGTGTCTCATCTTCATTCTCTCATGTTCCTCATCCTGTATCCCATGCCACACTGTGTGATGGGATGCTAGAACTCATGGGGCTATTTCTGTTGTAATTCACGAGCAATGCAGTTATTTAACAATATTCCATTTTTTTGTTGTTTCCAGACTGAGATCCAACTTTTTCTGCTCAGCTAATTCTAAATGTCCCTTCTTCTCTGAGTCTCCAAAGGTCCCAATTTAAAGATCTCCAAAGTCACCTGTTCTGAAAAAAACAAACAAACAAACAAACAAAACAAAACAAACAAAAAAACAAAACAAAACAAAACAACAACAAAAAAACCCCGAACCCAGCAGCCATACTCGTTGCCTGCCAGGACAGAAAAGGATCACGAGGTACTGTATCACCCTGAGCTTTAGATTTCTGGTGGTGCAAACCGCCAGGGATCTGCCTGCACTCAGGAACTGAGCATATAGGCAGCTTTTGTCTACCAGCCCACCAGGCTTGGGGCCCATGTCCTGCCCAGGGAGCTTGGAAGGAGAGAAGCCCCGCGGACATATTGGCTGCCTGCCAGGACACAAAAGGATCACTAGGTACTGTATCACCCTGAGCTTTAGATTTCTGGTGGTGCAAACCGCCAGGGGTCTGCCTGCACTCAGGAACTAAGCACATAGGCAGTTCATCTGCAAGCCAGTCAGTCGCAGGATCTGTGTCCTATGTGAGAATCAACAGAGGGAGTGACCCCCACCACAACATCTTCACTCCATAATAGAGCAGACAGAGAACACCTGGTTGAACTTGACAACCTAAATATAACATTGCTTGAGGCAAGACTGAGAAGGGCTCCAAAGGCACAAAAGAGGAAGCCAGCATATCAGTAATCTGTGCCAGAAGAAACCCAGTCATCCAGTGTTGCAGAGATAACCTTAAAGATCCACAGTACGTTGAAGCACCAGCCAGTGACAATAAGACCATCTAATACCTGGGAGAACCAGATAGCTAAAGGCAAACATAGGAACGTTACTAACAGAAAGCAAGGCATTATGGCAGCATCTAAACCTAATTCTCCAACATTAGCAAGTCCTGGATACCCCAACACACCTGAAAAACAAGATTTGGATTTAAAATCACTGGTCATGATGCTGGTACAGGAACACATGAAGGACATACTTAAAGAAATTCAGGAGAAAAATGGATCAAAAATTAGAAGCCCTTAAAAGGGAAACACAAAAATCATTGAAAGAAATTCAGGAGAATACAAAAACCAATAAGGAGGAAATGCAAAAATCACTTAAAGAAATACAGGAGAACCTTGATCAATGGACAGAAGTCATGAAAGAGGAAACACAAAAATCTCTTAAAGAATTAGAGGAAAACACAAACAAGCAAATGACAGAACTGAGCAAAAACTTCCAGGATCTCAAAAGCAAAGTAGAAACAACTAAGAAAGCACAGAGGGAGACAACTTTGGAGATAGAAAACCTTGGGAAGAAATCAGGGACCATAGATGCAAATATCAACCTTAACAGAATATAAGAGCTAGAAGAAAGAATCTCAGATGCCGAAGATACCATAGAAACCATGGACTCAACAGTTAAAGAAAATACAAAATTCAAAAAGCTTGTAACCCAAAACATCCAGGAAATCTAGGACACAATGAGAAAGCCAAATCTAAGGATTATAGGCATTGATGAGAGTGAAGATTTCCAACTTAAAGGGCCAGCAAATATCTTCAACAAAATTATGGAAGAAAACTTCCCTAAACAAAAGAGAAAGATGCCCATAAATATACAAGAAGCCTACAGAACTCCAAACAGACTGGACCAGAACAAAAATACCTCCCATCACATAATAATCAAAACCCCAAAGGTACTAAAAAAGAAAGAATACTTAGGGCAGTAAGAGAAAAAGGGAAAGTAACATATAAAGGAAGACCTATCAGAATTACACCAGATTTCTCACCAGAGACCATGAAAGCTAGAAGATGCTGGGCGGAACTCATGCAGATGCTAAGAAAACACAAATGCCAGCCGAGACCACTATATCCAGTGAAAATCTCAATTACTATAGATGGAGAAACCAAGATATTCCATGACAAAACCAAATTTACACAATATCTTTCTACAAACCCAGCCCTACAAAGGTTAATAGGGGGAAAGCACCATTACAACGAGGGAAACTATACCCTGGAAAGAGCAGGATATTGAGCTTCTTTCATCAAACCCAAAGAAGATAACCACACAAGTATAAAATTAAAATAAAAAATGATAGGAAGCAATAACCACTACTCCTTGATATCTCTTAACATCAATGGACTCAATTCCCCAATAAAAAGACATAGACTAACAGATTGGTTATGTAAACAGGACCCTACATTTTGCTGCATACAGGAAACACACCTCAGTGTCAAAGACAAAAACTACCTTAGAGTAAAAGGCTAGAAGACAATTCTACAAGCAAATGGTCCCAGGAAACAAGCGGGAGTTGCCATTCTAGTTTCAGATAAAATTGACTTTCAACCTAATGTCATCAAAACAGACATGGAAGGTCACTACTTGCTGGTCAAAGGAAAAATCCAACAAGAAGAACTCTCAATCCTAAACATCTATGCCACAAATACAAGGGTGCCCTCATTCATAAAAGAAGCTTTACTAAAGCTCAAAGCACACATTGCACCTAACACAATAATTGTGGGTAACTTCAACACTCCACTCTCACCAATGGACCAATCAGGAAAACAGAAACTAAACAGGGAGACAATGAAACTAATTGAAGCTTTGAACCAATTGGAGTTAATAGATATATAGAGAACTTTTCATCCCAAAGCAAAAGAATATACCTTTTTCTCAGCACCTCATGGTACCTTCTCCAAAATCGATCATATAGTTGGTCACAAGACAGATCTCAACAAATATAAGAAGATTGAAATAATCCCATGCCTCCTATCAGATCACTATGGAGTAAAAGTCGTCTTTAATAACAGTAAAAACAACAGAAAGCCCACATACACATGGAAACTGAACAATACTCTACTCAATGATACCTTGGTCAAGGAAGAAATAAAGAAAGAAATAAAAGATTTCTTAGAATTTAATGAAAATGAAGGCACAACATACACAGATCTATGGGACACAATGAAAGCAGTGCTAAGAGGAAAACTCATAGCTTTGAGTGCCTCCAAAAAGAAATTCAAGAGAGCATACACTAGAAGATTAACTGAACAACTGAAAGCCCTGGAACAAGAAGAAGCTAATTCACCCAGGAGGAGAAGAAGATAGGAAATCATCAGGGCTGAAATCAATCAAGTAGAAACCAAGAGAACCATACAAAGAATCAACAAGACCAAAAGCTGGTTCTTTGAAAAAAATCAACAAGATAGATAAACCCTTAGCCAGACTAAATAAAGGGCACAGAGAAAGTATCCAAATTAACAAAATTAAAAATGAAAACAGAGATATTACAACAGAAAAGGAGGAAATTCAAAAAATCATCAGATCCTACTACAAAAACCTGTACTCAACACAACTGGAAAATCTGGAGGAAATGGACATTTTCTTAAACAGACACCAATTACCAAAATTAAACCAGGATCAAATAGACCATCTAAACAGACCCATAACCCCTAAAGAAATAGAAGGGGTCATAGATAGGCTTCCGACCAAAAAAAGCACAGGACCAGATGGTTTCAGTGCAGAATTCTATCAGACCTTCAAAGAAGACTTAACACCAATACTCTTCAAACTTTTCCACCAAATAGAAACAGAAGGAACACTACCCAGCTCCTTCTTCGAAGCCACTATTACGCTGATACCAAAACCACACAAAGATCCAACTAAGAGAATTTCAGGCCAATTTCCCTTATGAATATCGATGCAAAAATACTAAATAAAATTCTTGCCCACCGAATCCAAGAACACATAAAAACTATCATCCACCATGATCAAGTAGGCTTCATCCCAGGGAGGCAGGGATGGTTCAATATAAGGAAATCTATAAATGCTATCCACTACATAAACAAACTCAAAGAAAAAAAACCACATGATCATTTCATTAGATGCTGAAAAAGCATTTGACAAAATTCACCATCCTTTCATGCTAAAAGTCTTGGAAAGGACAGGAATTCAAGGCCCATATCTAAACTTAGTAAAAGCAATATACAGCAAACCGGTAACCAACATCAAACTAAATGGAGAGAAACTTGAAGCAATCTCACTAAAATCAGGGACTAGACAAGGCTGTCCCCTCTCTCCATATCTTTTCAATATAGTTCTTGACGTCCTAGCTAGAGCAATTAGATAACATGAGGAGGTCAAAGCGATACAAATTGGAAAGGAGGAAGTCAAACTATCACTATTTGCAGATGATATGATCGTATACTTAAGTGACCCTAAAAACTCTACTAGAGAACTCCTACAGCTGATAAACAACTTCAGCAAAGTGGCTGGCTACAAAATCAATGCAAGCAAATCAGTAGCTTTTATACATTCAAAGGATAAGCAGACTGAGAAAGAAATTAGGGAAATGACCCCCTTCACAATAGCTACAAACATACAAAATACATAAAGTATCTTGGGGTGACTCTAACCAAACAAGTGAAAGACCTTTATGACAAGAACTTCAGATTTCTGAAGAAGGAACTCGAAGAAGATCTCAGAAAATGGAAAAATCTTCCATGCTCATGGATTGGCAGGATTAATATAGTTAAAATGGCCATCTTGCCAAAGGCAATCTACAGATTCAATGCTATCCCCCAAAAAATCCAAACCTAGTTCTTCATAGAGCTAGAAAGAGCAATTCTCAAATTCATCTGGAATAACAAAAAACCCAGGATAGCTAAAACTATTCTCAAAAGTAAAAGAACTTCAGGGGGATTCAGTATCCCAGACTTTAAACTCTACTACAAAGCAATAGTGATAAAAACTGCATGGTATTGGTACAGTATCAGGCAAGCAGATCAGTGGAATAAGATTGAAGACCCAGAAAAGAACCAACATACCTATGGTCACTTGATCTTTGACAAAGGAGCTGAAAGCATCCCGTGGAAAAAAGATAGTCTTTTCAACAAATGGTGCTGGTTCAATTGGAAGTCAGCATGCAGAAGAATGCGCATTGATCCATTCTTATTTCCTTGTACTAAGCTCAACTCCAAATGGATCAAGGACCTCCACATTAAACCTGACACACTGAAACTAATCTAAAAGAAACTGGGGAAGACGCTGGAGGACATGGGCACAGGGGAAAAGTTCCTGAACACAACACCAATAGCTTATGCTCTAAGATCAAAAATTGACAAATGGCACCTTATAAAACTACAAAGTTTCTGTAAGGCAAAGGACACCATCAAAAGGACAAAAAGTCAACCAACAGACTGGGAAAGGATCTTCACCAACTCTAAATCTGACAGAGGGCTAATATCTAATATATACAAAGAACTCAAGAAAGTAGAACCTAGAGAACCAAATAACCCCATTAAAAAGTGGGGTACGGAGCTAAACAAAGAATTTTGTCATGAAGAACTTCGGAGAGCTGAGAAACACCTTAAGAAATGTTCAACATCATTAATCATTAGGGAAATGCAAATCAAAACTACCCTGAGATTTCACCTCACACCAGTCAGAATGGCTAAGGTCAAAAACTCAGGAGACAGCAGGTGTTGGCGAGGATGTGGAGAAAGAGGAACACTCCTCCACTGCTGGTGGTATTGCAAGATGGTGCAACCACTTTGGAAATCAGTCTGGGAGTTCCTCTGAAAACTGGGCATGTCACTTCCTGAGGACCCTGTTATACCACTACTGGGCATATATCCAGAGGATTCTTCAGCATGCAATAAGGACACATTCTCCACTATGTTCATATCAGCCCTATTTGTAGTAGCCAGAAGCTGGACAGAACCTAGGTGTCCTTCAACAGAGGAATGGATACAAAAAATGTGGTATATTTACACAACTGAGTACTATTCAGCCATTAGAAACAATTAATTCATGAAATTCTTAGACAAATGGATGGAGCTGGAGAACATCATACTAAGTGAGATAATACAGTCTCAAAAGATCAATCATGGTATGCACTCACTGATAAGTGGATATTAGCTTAGAAACTTTGAATACCCAGGACATAATCCACAAATTAAATGATGTCCAAAAAGAATGGAGGAGTGGACCCTGGTTCTGGAAAGACTCAGTGCAAGAGTATAGGGGAATTCCAGAACAGGGAAGTGGGAAGGGGTGGATGGAAGAATAGGGGGACGGAAGAGGGCTTATGGGACTTGCGGGGAGAAAAGGGGAAATCATTTGCAATGTAAATAAAAAATATAACAATAAAAAATGCTAAAAAATGCTAAAAAATCCCCACCAAAACCAAAATAATGTACACACACACACACACACACACGCACACGCACACGCATACGCACACGCACACGCACACGCACACGCACACACACACGCACACCACTCAGGCACCCAGAGTGTAAATCAAATCCTCTGTTTTTTTTAATTCCTATAGTATGTCAGAAATTATTATATCTTACATGATTATTTGTTATGTGAATTTTGTTTCAGATTCAGTGTGGTATAAGGTATATTCTGATTGAAATAAGTGGTTATCCTTTGTGTGTAAGATGAGAAGATTTGAAGCTATTTTCTATGATGGTTAATCTTGATAATTAAGTAGAATCACCTGTCTTTGAGGGCATTTCCAGAAAGATTTGACTGAGATGGGAAGTTTCACCTGGAATATGGGCAGCACCGCCCCATGTCCCAGGGAAGCAGACACAATGAAGAGGAGAGAATATGCTGATCATTGTGTATCCCTGATTCCTGATTGCAGGTGCAGTGTGGCCAGCCTTCTCATGTCCCTACTCCCAGAACTTCCTACCGCAGTAAATTTTGTCCTTTTAAAGACTGAAATAAACCCATACTTCCTTAATTTTCTCTTGTTAGGTATCTCGCCACAGCATAAAAAAGGTAACCATTGTGTCATCTTAGCAAATCTCAACAACAGACTATTAGTTAAAGTTCACTAATGCTGTAGAATAAGTCTTCAGAACTCATGCCTCTCACAGTTTCAAGTTTGTGGGCACTCGCTTCTTACTTTGCCCACCCTCTACCCCTGCTATATCACTCTGCTGATAGGCACTGACTCCGTAATCATGTTACCTTCATCACCTTCCTATGAGGCACAATTTATTTTCATCTGTGTTTTATTAAAAGGGAAACTGATAGTCAGGGGGATCAAACAACCTGTCCAAAGCGAATGAAGCAAATTTCACACATTTTTCAAATGAGGTTTAATTCCATACCCATTGTCTTATGTCACATCACTAAAACTGTGTTTTAACAGGCATACCCATGGGTGCGCGCGCATACACACACACACACACACACACACACACACACATGTGCACACATGCAGAGAGAGAGAGAGAGAGAGAATGAGACAGAGAGAGAAGAGAGACACACAAGAGAGACAGACAAAGAGACAGAGTAGAGAGAGCTTTAAACATTGATTTAAAAAAACAAATTTTGAGAAATATTTATAACGCTTCTGCACAACATTTTACATTATTACACAAAAATTCTCTATATAAATAAAGAGAACAGAAAGGTTCTCTAACGATCTCTTAGCATTCTATCTAAAAATAGAACTGTTCTTTACCCTAATCTAAAACACCCAAGACATTACTGTAGCCACCTTGCATATAAGCCTCATGTTACAAACAACATGTTGAAAAGATCCCATGCTATAGGAAAGATTTTAATCAGGACAATGAACATATTTGTTTTGTCACAAATTTTGGGTGTACATATATGTCTGCAAATAGATACGACAAAAAAAATGTTCTTACTTTAAAAATGTCTTTTAATATATTTTTATTTGATAATTTCTTTATTTACATTTTAAATCTTATCCCCTTTCCTGGATTCACCCCTGGAAACCCCCATCCCATCACCCTTTCCATGCTTCTATGAAGATGTTCCCCCACCCATCTACCCACTCCCACCTCCCAATCCTGGCATTCCCCTACACTGGGGCATTGGACCTTCACAGGACCAATAGACTCTCCTCCCACTGATGACCAACAAGGCCATCCTCTGATACATATGAAGCTGGAGTCATGGGTCCTTCCATGTGTACTTTTTGGTTGGTTGTTTATTCCCTGGGAGCTCTGTGTGGTCTGGTTGGTTGATATTGTTGTTCTTCCTATGGGCTTACAAACCCATTCAGTCCTTCAGTCCTTTCTCTAATTCCTCCATTGGGCCCATGATCAGTCCAATAGGTGGCTGCGAGCATCTGCCTCTGTATTTGTCAGGCTCTTGCAGAGTCTCTCAGGAGACAGATCTATCAGGTTCCTGTCAGCATCCACTTCTTGGCATCCATAATAGTATCAGGGTTTGGTGACTGTTTATGGGATGGATCCCCAGGTGGGGCAGTCTCTGGATGACCTTTCCTTCAGTCTTTTTTTTTTTAAATTTTGTATTAGATATATTCTTTATTTATGTTTCAAATGTTGTCCCCTTTCCTGGTTTCCCCCCTCCAAAAAAACCCCCATAACCCGTCTCCCCTTCCCCTGTTCCCCAATCAACCATCTCCAGCTTCTCTGTCCTGGTTTTTCCCTACACGGTGGCATCTAACCTTCCCAGCACCAAAGGCCTCTTCTCCCTTTGATGTACAACATAGCCATCCTCTGCTGCCTATGTGTCTGGATCTATGGGTAACTTCATGTGTACTCTTTGATTGATGGTTTAGTCCCTGTGAGCTCTGGGGGTGCTGGGTGTCTCATCTTGTTGTTCCTCCCATGGTGCTGCAGACCACTTCAGCTCCTTGGGTCCTTTCTCTAGCTCTTCCATTGGGGACCCTGTGCTTTGGCTTGGGACCATCCTCTGCCAAAGTGCACCATTCTTAAGTGGTACAGAGGGGTAGCTAACCACCCAGGAGTGTGGAGAGGCCTGACAGCATAGATAGAACCACCCCTGCTGCTCAGAGGATCATGTCCTTCAGTCTTTGTTCCCCACTTTGTCTCCATATTTCCTCCCATGAATATTTTGTTCTCCCTTCTAAAAAGGACTGAAGCATCCACATTTGGTCTTCCTTTTTCTTGAGCTTCATGTGGTCTGTGAATTGTATCTTGGATATTCTGAGCTTTTGAACTAATATTCATTTATCAGGAATGCATACCATGTTTGTTCTTTTGTTATTGGCTTATCTCACTCAGGAGGGTATTTTCTAGTTCCATCCATTTGCCTAAGAATTTCATGAAGTCATTGTTTTTAATAGCTGAGTAGTACTCCCTTGTGTAAATGTACCACATTTTCTGTATCCATTCCTCTGTTGAAGGACATCTGGGTTCTTTTCAGCTTCTGGCTATTATAAATAAGGCTGCTATAAACATAGTAGATCATGTGCCCTTGTTATATGTTGGAGAATCTTTTGGGTATATTCCAAGGAGTTGTATAGCTGGGTCCTAAGGTAGTACTATGTCCAGTTTTCTGAAGAACCACCAGACTGATTTCCAGGGTGGTTGTACCAACTTGCAATCCTACCAACAATGGAGAAGTGTTCCTCTTTCCACGTTCTCGCCAGCATCTGCTGTCACCTGAGTTTTTGATCTTAGCCATTCTGACTGGTGTGAGGTAGAAACTCAGGGTTGTTTTGATTTGCATTTCCCTGATGACTAAGGACATTGTACATTTCTTCAGGTGTTTCTCAGTTGTACATTTGATATTTTTCAGTTGAGAATTCTTTGTTTTGCTCTGTACCCCATTTTTAACTGGGTTATGTGATTCTCTGGACTCTAATTTCTTGAGTTCTTTGTATATATTGGATGTTAGCCCTCTATTGGATGTAGAGTTGATAAAGATCTTTTCCTAATCTGTTGGTTGACATTTTGTCCTATTAACAGTATCCATTGCCTTACAGAAGCTTTGCAATTTTATGAGGTCCCATTTGTCGATTGTTGATCTTAGAGCATAAGCCACTGGTGTTCTGTTCAGAAAAATTTCCCCTGCGCCCATGTGTTTAAGGCCCTTCCCTACTTTTCTATTAGTTTTAGTGTATTTGGTTTTATGTGGAGGACCTTGATCCACTTGGACTTGGGCTTTGTACAAGGAGGTAAGAATGGATCGATTTGTGTTCTTCTACATGCTGACTGCCAGTTGAACCAGCACATTTGTTGAAAAATGCTGTCTTTTTTTTTGCACTGGATGATTTTACTCATTGTTTTTGTAATGAAGATCTTGGAAAGATTTTATTTCAAGTCTGTAACAATGCTGTTCCCTGAGGAAATATTCAGCAGTCCTCTTCATTGCTACTAAAAACAATGGTGCATGGGAGTATGTTCTCCATCTGCTTCCATGCTGCAGGGCCACAGTGATCTAATGAAGTAGTAAGCCAAATTCCCCATGGAACTGGTAACTTAATGTGAAAAGCTGATAGGGACAATCTGTATTTCTCTGCATCCTCCAAGCTTCCCGACGGAGGATCTCCGATGATTTGCAGAACTGCCTAACTTGGCTTCCTGGACAGATGAGCACTTGCGTCATCTCACATACTTGGTCAATACTTTCTGAGCTTTGTAACAAGCTATATTTCGTTTGGTGGATAAAAGGTGTTAACATTTACATTTCAAGAAAAGTCTCTAGTTATTAGAACCTTACTCCAGAAAAAAAAACCATAAAGAAAATATTTAAAATACCAATTCACTACATCACACATTTTAAACAAAAAAAGACAGAGACTTTCACCAGAATCCCCACTCACTCTGGCGATAATTTTGTATAAATTATGAAAAAATGGTATTACAAGTTTCTGTTTTCCTAAAATTGTTCCTATGAGTATTAGACTCTTTAATGACTCTGATAGAAATATTCAGATACTTTTTAACTTGCACAGTCACATGTACCACCTCTGCCTTATTGTATTATTTTCCAACCTGTTTCTTTGCCTAGAATTCTCTCCCTCTTACTGTTTTGGCAGATCTATAATCATTTTCAATTCCCATCTAAACCCTCACCTATTCAGAAGTGATTTTCTGACCTTTATTGTAACATTCATTCATATATCTATTTATCTTCCTATTTTGTTTAAAATTTGGGTTTTTGTAGTATTTCTGTTGTTCTCCCTAAATTATTTCATTAGAAAATTTTATCTTTAATTCTTATGTGGCATAAACTCCAAACAGAGCACTGAGCTTGAAACAGTGAGAATGAGGTTTAATGGAAGGAATAAGTGGAAAAGAATATTCAATATTTTGTGTTACATATGCCATGGTTTTAAACATAGTCTTGGTTCAGTATGTAATATATTTAATCTATAGCATAATAATTAGAAGTTAGCCTCACATTGAATAAGACATTAGGTTTAAATTCACTATTGGTGTCTGAAAAATAAATGCACGAAAAGACAGTTATTAATATTCTATAGATATGCCAGCATATCTCAGAAAACTTTCATACAAATCATATGCATAAACTAACAGGGCTTAAGATCTGGG